>NC_088400.1:13394502-13517002 GCF_034236695.1 Oncorhynchus nerka | reverse complement strand
TAGAGGAGATTTACTAGGGGTAGAGGAGATTACTAGGGGTAGAGGAGGTGGGGTGTTGAAGGGGTACAGGCTGGTCTTCTAACCCCACAACACCCTGGTCTAGTCTCAGTACAGGCTGGTCTTCTTCATGATGCGGAGGAACTCTCCCTGGTTCACCTCTCCGTCTCCATCCCTGTCTGCCTCCTCGATCATCTCCTGGAGGTTGGAGTGGAGGAAGGAGGAGAGGGATGGGAAGGGAAGGGAGAAGAGAGGAAAGAGGGGAGGGATGGGAGAGGGAGTTGAATGGGATGAGAAGGGGGAGAGAAGAAGGGGAGGGATGGAGTGGGATGGGAAGGGGGAGAGAGGAAGGAGAGGGAGTGGGATGGGATGGGAAGGGGGAGAGAGGAAGGAGAGGGAGAGAGATGGGAAGGGAGGAGAGAGGAAGCAGGGGACAGGGGAAGGAGAGGGAGAGCGATGAGGAGAGAGGAAGGGGGACAGGGAAAGGATAGGGATGGGAAGGAAGGTGAGAGGAAAGAGGGGAGGGATGGAGAGGGAGTGGGATGGGATGGGAAGGGGGAGAGAGGAAGGAGAGGGAGAGAGATGGGAAGGGAGGAGAGAGGAAGCAGGGGACAGGAGAGGGAGAGAGGAAGCAGGGGACAGGGGAAGGAGAGGGAGAGATGAGAGAGGAAGCAGGGGACAGGGGAAGGAGAGGGGAAGCGGGGTACAGGGGAAGGGGAGGGAGAGAGGAAGTGGGGTACAGGGGAAGGAGAGGGAGAGCGGAAGTGGGGTACAGGGGAGGGAGAGAGGAAGTGGGGTACAGGGGAAGGGGAGGGAGAGAGGAAGTGGGGTACAGGGGAAGGAGAGGGAGAGAGGAAGTGGGGTACAGGGGAAGGAGAGGGAGAAAGGAAGTGGGGTACAGGGGAAGGAGAGGGAGAGAGGAAGCAGGGGACAGGGGAAGGAGAGGGAGAGAGGAAGTGGGGTACAGGGGAAGGAGAGGGAGAGAGGAAGTGGGGTACAGGGGAGGGAGAGAGGAAATGGGGTACAGGAGAGGAGATAGGAAGTGGGGTACAGGGGAAGGAGAGGGAGAGAGGAAGCGGGGTACAGGGGAGGGAGAGAGGAAGTGGGGTACAGGGGAAGGAGAGGGAGAGAGGAAGTGGGGTACAGGGGAAGGAGAGGGAGAAAGGAAGTGGGGTACAGGGGAAGGAGAGGGAGAGAGGAAGTGGGGTACAGGGGAAGGGGAGCGAGAGAGGAAGTGGGGTACAGGGGAAGGAGAGGGAGAAAGGAAGTGGGGTACAGGGGAAGGAGAGGGAGAGAGGAAGTGGGGTACAGGGAAAGGAGCGGGAGAGAGGAAGTGGGGTACAGGGGAAGGAGAGGGAGAGAGATGAGGAGAGCAGTGGACCAGTATAGTTTTAATTTGTCAAAAGAAATATCTTGTAACCTATCCCATATCATCCTCTGTGTGTGTGTGTATGTGTGTGTGTGTGTGTGTACAGTGCTGTCCAGGTGTATGTCTCACCTGCAGTTCCTCATCAGTCAGGTTCTCTCCCAGTTCCTTAGCGACCCTCTTCAGGTTCCTGAAGGAGATCTTCCCCGTCTCATCATCATCAAACAGACGGAATGCTTTCAGGATCTCCTCCTTAGAATCCTTCTCAGCCTGGGTTGGTAGACAGTTACAACACAATACAGCATGGTGAGACAATATCACAAAGATACCCCGTAATACAACACAATACTCTGTATAGTTGTGAAGTAAAATGTACAATTCCTATCCAGTGGTGGAAAAAGTACTCAATTGTTATACTTGAGTAAAAGTAAAGATACCTTAATAAAACATGATTGAAGTAAAAGTGAAAGTCACCCAGTTAAATACTACTGGAGTAAAAGTCTAAAAGTATTTCATTTTAAATATATTTAAGTATCAAAAGTAAACAGATTTTCTCAAATATACTTAGATATCAAAAGTATAAATAATTTCAAATGCCTTATATTATGCAAACCAGGTGGCACAATTTGTTGTATTTCTTTGTAATGTATGGATAGCCAGTGGCATGCTCCAACACCAACATTCATTTACAAACAAAGCATTTGTGTTGAGTGAGTCCGCAGTAGGGATGACTAGGGATGTTTTCTTGATAAGTGTGTGAATTGGACAATTTTCCTGTCAAAATGTAATGAGTACTTTTTAAAATGTTAACTCGCTAGTCAGTTAAGAACAAGTTCTTATTTACAATGACGGCCTAGGAACAGGGGGTTAACTGCCTTGTTCAGGGGCAGAACGACAGATTTGAACTTATCAGCTCGGGGATTCGATCGAGAAACCTTTCGGTTACTGGCCCAACACTGTAACCACTAGGCTACCTGCCGCCACGACACTTTTGTGTGTCAGGGAAAATGTATGGAGTAAAAAGTACATTATTTTCTTTAGGAATGTAGGGAAATAAAAGTAAAAGTTGTCAAAAATGTTAATAGTAAAGTACAGTTAATAGTAAAGTACCCCAAAAAACGACTTAAGTAGTACTTCAAAGTATTTTTACTTCAGTACTTTACACCACTGCTCCTATCAATTTTTTTTTATTTGCTAAATTGTGATGTTATGTTATAAGCACTGACAGTGTTGTCTCCTGACAGTGTTGTCTCCTGACAGTGTTATCTCCTGACAGTGTTGTCTCTTGACAGTGTTGTCTCTTGACAGTGTTGTCTCTTGACAGTGTTGTCTCCTGACAGTGTTGTCTCCTGACAGTGTTGTCTCTTGACAGTGTTGTCTCTTGACAGTGTTGTCTCTTGACAGTGTTGTCTCCTGACAGTGTTGTCTCCTGACAGTGTTGTCTCCTGACAGTGTTGTCTCTTGACAGTGTTGTCTCCTGACAGTGTTGTCTCTTGACAGTGTTGTCTCCTGACAGTGTTGTCTCTTGACAGTGTTGTCTCCTGACAGTGTTGTCTCTTGACAGTGTTGTCTCCTGACAGTGTTGTCTCTTGACAGTGTTGTCTCTTGACAGTGTTGTCTCTTGACAGTGTTGTCTCTTGACAGTGTTGTCTCCTGACAGTGTTGTCTCCTGACAGTGTTGTCTCCTGACAGTGTTGTCTCCTGACAGTGTTGTCTCCTGACAGTTTTGTCTCCTGACAGTGTTGTCTCCTGACAGTGTTGTCTCCTGACAGTGTTGTCTCCTGACAGTGTTGTCTCTTGACAGTGTTGTCTCCTGACAGTGTTGTCTCTTGACAGTGTTGTCTCCTGACAGTGTTGTCTCCTGACAGTGTTGTCTCTTGACAGTGTTGTCTCCTGACAGTGTTGTCTCCTGACAGTGTTGTCTCTTGACAGTGTTGTCTCTTGACAGTGTTGTCTCCTGACAGTGTTGTCTCCTGACAGTGTTGTCTCTTGACAGTGTTGTCTCCTGACAGTGTTGTCTCCTGACAGTGTTGTCTCCTGACAGTGTTGTCTCTTGACAGTGTTGTCTCCTGACAGTGTTGTCTCTTGACAGTGTTGTCTCTTGACAGTGTTGTCTCCTGACAGTGTTGTCTCTTGACAGTGTTGTCTCTTGACAGTGTTGTCTCCTGACAGTGTTGTCTCTTGACAGTGTTGTCTCTTGACAGTGTTGTCTCCTGACAGTGTTGTCTCTTGACAGTGTTGTCTCCTGACAGTGTTGTCTCCTGACAGTGTTGTCTCTTGACAGTGTTGTCTCTTGACAGTGTTGTCTCTTGACAGTGTTGTCTCTTGACAGTGTTGTCTCTTGACAGTGTTGTTTCCTGACAGTGTTGTCTCTTGACAGTGTTGTAGTGTGTCTCTTGACAGTGTTGTCTCCTGACAGTGTTGTCTCCTGACAGTGTTGTCTCTTGACAGTGTTGTCTCCTGACAGTGTTGTCTCCTGACAGTGTTTTTCTCCTGACAGTGTTTTTCTCCTGACAGTGTTGTCTCCTGACAGTGTTGTCTCTTGACAGTGTTGTCTCCTGACAGTGTTGTCTCTTGACAGTGTTGTCTCTTGACAGTGTTGTCTCTTGACAGTGTTGTCTCCTGACAGTGTTGTCTCCTGACAGTGCATTTTTTATTACAAGAACAGACATGATTTATTCACTATGTTGTTTTTCTTACCATCTTCTGAGTCATGACAGTGAGAAAATCAGAGAAGGAGATCTTTCCTGTTCCGTCCTTATCCGCCTCCGTTATCATCCTCTTAATCTCCTCTTTCTTCGGCTCAAACCCCAGCGCCCTCATAGCAACCTAGAGAGAGACAGATTGATAGATAGATAAAAACAGATGAGTTGGTTGAAACCAGGTGTGTTAATGTTGAGATGGAACAAAAGCACACCTTAGCTCCCCAGGACGATATTTGTTGACCGACACTGTATTACTAAGCATTTTGGGTACTGTAATACATTATGTTACGCATTATGTTAACATTGTCCCTGTGCATAACCCCTAACCCTGAACCTCTGACCCCTGACCTTTAGCTCCTTGACTTCAATGTGTCCGGAGGCGTCGGTGTCGAACAGTTCAAAGGCCTCTCTGATCTCCTGTTTCAGCTCCTCAGTGAGCTCTGACTTGGGGCCGGACTTCTTCCTGGGGGGAGGGACCGGACCTAGGGACGGCCTCTTTACGCTGGTTGCCTAGCGATGACATCAAGGAAGCACATTAAGGGTTGATGGGCATCTCAATGGTTTTAAGGGGATTCCTTGTCTAATCTATGCTAGACTATTGATATGCAGCTGGGAGATAGAGACAGGGACAGCCTTAGAACGGTGTATTGTCGTCTTGTATCTACATAGGGCCATTTCAATGTAAAGTCAGATAGTCTGGGGGAAACATGCCATATATAGGGAGACAATGTATGTCATTTAAAAAAAGCATGAGCAGCCCTACAGCTGATCATTTACAGATAGCTGGCAACAGAATGAAAGCTTTCAGGAAAATATGCATCATTGCTTTTTTAATTCTGATTATTCACATCCCATTACTAGCCCTATCAGATAATATACACGTTCTTCCATTGACCGAGTAATAAGCAAACCTATTATTCCTGTCGGACAGCCAGTTAGGGGTAATACAGGTTGTGGTAGGCTGTGTAGCGAGGCCTTTTGTCATTTGTAGTATAAGCACAAGGAGCATCAAAACAGAACCGCTCCACCATGGACATACTCACCATTTCAGATGATCACTTGCGAAGGCAGCAACAAGAGAACCGTCAAATTACGAAAGAGTGTTATGTGTAATCTATTGATGTCGCTCCTCTCTCCCCTCCCCTCCTATCATCCAGACAGAGATGAGATCATAGACAGAAAAACGGATCGTTTATTACACGAGAGCAGTAACAGATATGCCGTTATTAACAAGCATAGTACAATGTTATAATAGGGTTAATATAATGTTTGAGTAACTAAATTAAGAAAAGAACATTAAGATTTCCAGTCAATGGGCGCAGTATTCAGTCAGTGCTATGACCATTTTGATTAGTATGTGACTGTGCACTCGATTTAGCTTATTCTGCACGCCGGGTGTGCAAAATGAAATATTCAGAATGGAAACAATTCGTACTACGAAGCTAAATCAAGGGCATCTAATTGGGCGAGAATATTACTGGTTGACGACATGTGGTATGAAACGCTATACTGGATTGATCGTTGAAGCTCTGATCCAGAATCTGTTTTCCGTGCGCCAACTCATCTGATACCGAGGTGTGTGAAATATAAAAACGGTTTAGGGGCTTTTACACTCTACTCACTGTGGGTGTGGTCTCACTGTGATTAAGTCCCGGTTGGTCAGAGCAGTGGCGTTCTTTGACGTAGGCTCCACTTCATTGGCTGTTCGAGCATGCCACCTTCACAGCCGAACTCCCGTCCACCCAATGAGAGCGCCTCTCGCGCTCAGCGGATACAGGGTTTATTATTTGTTCGCGCGACGTTTCATACTGTGGCAAAACAGATTGAACTGGTAAAATTATACGTTTTTCACTTATTTGATAGCATTTTAGTGTATTTTTTATTTGAAAACTTGAAATAGCCTAAAGATGTTTGATTGTAGTCTTCATCCTGCTTCCATTGTCCATGTGACATGATCTTGTCAAACTGTTTTCGGTCTTTTCTCTTCCAGTTTGTCTCCCAACACCGACGTCTCACCTGCAGTTTATCATGGCCACACGCATACGACCTGTGAGTACACAGCAGTTTGTACTAAATATCACATTCTGAGCTGTATGCCACATGCTCAGCTATGTATTTGTTCTTGTCATGTGTTTATTTGTGTCTCTCTTTCTGTCTTTACTGAATGTTGTCCCTCTATCCCTGTACAGAGCAGTAAGCGGTGTGCAGTGATAGGAGGCTCTGGGTTCCTGGGTAGACACCTGGTAGAGAAGCTGTTGAGTAAGGGCTATACTGTGTCAGTGTTTGACATCAGACAGAGCTACGAACTACCTGGTGTCACCTTCCACCAGGGAGACCTCTGTGACAAACAGGTGAGTCTGGTCTGTCTGTCTGTCTGTACCTACCTACCTACCTACCTACCTACTGAGCTGTTTGGGCCATGTTATATGACCTTGTTATGGTCTATGGACATTTTTAATTTTTAAATTATTATTTAACCTTTATTTAACCAGGTAGGCTAGTTGAGAACAAGTTCTCATTTGCAACTGCGACCTGGCCAAGATAAAGCATAGCAGTGTGAACAGACTGAGTTACACATGGAGTAAACAATTAACAAATCAATAACACAGTAGAAAACTGTGAACTGTGGCCTGTGTGTACACATGAGGTCAGTGTGTGTCTTTTGCTTGTGTGTGGGTTCTATGTGCTTCTGCATCTGAACATCATTGTGTGTGTGGCCCAGGCTCTCCTAACAGCCCTCCAAGGTGTCTCCCTGGTGTTCCACTGTGCCTCTCCAGCCCCAGCCAGTGATGACAAGGCTCTGTTCCAGAGAGTCAACATCCAGGGGACACAGACTGTTCTACAGGCCTGCACTGAGGCTGGAGTACAGGTAGGGGGCAGTATAGAGTTATTATTGGACAGAGAGGAGTGTCATACAAGATATTACAATAAAGACAGACTAAATTCAATAAAATAAATGCTCTGTTAAAATACTAGGACTTTCTGAAATGACTGATCTAGTAAATAGCTAGTCAGTTCTGTCTGTCTACTACAGAAAGTGGTACTGACCAGCAGTGCCAGTGTGGTGTTTGAAGGAACAGACATCAAGGATGGGAGAGAAGACCTTCCCTACGCCAAGAAGCCCATCGACTACTACACAGAGACCAAGATAGAACAGGAGAAGGTGAGGACACTACTACACAGAGACCAAAATAGAACAGGAGAAGGTGAGGACACTACTACTACACAGAGACCAAGATAGAACAGGAGAAGGTGAGGACACTACTACACAGAGACCAAGATAGAACAGGAGAAGGTGAGGGGACACTACTACACAGAGACCAAGATAGAACAGGAGAAGGTGAGGACACTACTACACAGAGACCAAGATAGAACAGGAGAAGGTGAGGACACTACTATACACAGAGACCAAGATAGAACTGGAGAAGGTGAGGACACTACTACACAGAGACCAAGATAGAACAGGAGAAGGTGAGGGGACACTACTACACAGAGACCAAGATAGAACAGGAGAAGGTGAGGACACTACTATACACAGAGACCAAGATAGAACTGGAGAAGGTGAGGACACTACTACACAGAGACCAAGATAGAACAGGAGAAGGTGAGGACACTACTACACAGAGACCAAGATAGAACAGGAGAAGGTGAGGACACTACTACACAGAGACCAAGATAGAACAGGAGAAGGTGAGGACACTACTATACAGAGACCAAGATAGAACAGGAGGAGAGGATGCTTGTTTATTTTGTGGAAGAGGCTTATTTGTAGAATAACTTGATCATAGTTCTATTAATGTTACCAGTGCATTGCTGGGGGGAGAATCTGCCTACACATGAAGACATCGATGCTGGACCATCCATAAATGCATACATACATGTTACATAGACTCTACATACTCCACATCAGCTCCACATTAAATAAGTCATGTTCTCCTCTATCCATCTGGTCTCTCTGTGCTGTCTCAGCTGGTTCTGAAGGCCTGTGACAAGGAGAAGGGTCTCCTGACAGTTGCCATCCGACCTCACGGTATCTTCGGTCCCCGGGACCCCCAGCTGGTGCCCATCCTGGTCGACACGGCACGCAGGGGCAAGATGAAGTTCATCATCGGGTCAGTCATACACAGGACTGGAATGGAACATGGACTCTTCCCTAGACATAGTGGGATCGACCAAAGTTAATGTTTTATATTGTCTCTGTTGATGTAGTTTCTCTGCCTCTCTCTCTCTTTCTTTGCCTCCCTCGCTCTGTTGCCTCCCTCGCTCTGTTGCCTCCCTCGCTCTGTCTCTGTAGTGATGGTTCTAACCTGGTGGATTTCACTTTTGTGGACAATGTGGTTCATGGACACATCCTGGCAGCTGAGAGTCTAAGGCCAGAGTCTCCTATTTGTGGCAAGGTAGGAACCCTCTATATGGCCTCGCTCATACGCTAGACTTGCCTGCACTGTACGACTGGATGATGATGATCAATGGGGTCAACTGTTCTGTGTTCGAAGAAAGAGATGCCTTTCGCACTCACACAATATTTGTTGGGTTCAGACTAACCTCAATTGCTAGCGCATATAGAGAGCATGGGACTTTTAAGGTTCTATCGGCAGAAATATGATTCTGAGGTAATCGGCTTTAAAGACTCACCCTGATTGGTTATTGAATGGTGTCAGCAAATGTGATTTTGTATTCTTTTGACCAGCAGGAGTTGGGAGTATTTAGAGTACTATGTCCTGTAGGTAGAGAACATTGAACAGAACAAGGCTATATCAGTAACTCAATTTGGACAAAAATGTAGATACAACATTAAAGTCCCAAGCTCTCAATACAGAGCCTGGAAATACTGTCTACCAAAGTGGGACTTGAAAGGGGCTAAAATCGAGGTGGGAGAGAGACTGCACTTCTATATGAGATGTGATTCTGAAAATAGCTATTGAAAATGAATGTTCAATGACAGCGACCTTATTATTTTGGGGTTAGGGTTATTATTGGGAAGTCCAATTGATTCTGAGTTTGGGCATATACAGTTTAAATGTGAAAACTAGTCCTAAATGCATACTTTCTGATTTTTCCTGAACTCACTTCCTTGTTTAGCCTAAATCACTTGCTCTGCTTGCACTTTGAGTTCCATAATGTAGAGTGGAGGTTCTAAGGGTCATGCTACATCCGGGATGGTCAACTTCTTTTTTTAGGAACTCAGTCTTTAATTTACTGTTGAGAGTTAGATAGTGGAATACCCAAAGTGCAATCTGGAAATGTGTTTGTGATTCAGCAGTGTTTCTCTTGTCAGTCAATGAGCCCATGTCAGCAAATCTTTGTTGTTGATTTAGCGGCCAGCTATCTGAACTTTTTTCCGGGCGGTGGGGCCCCCATTAACAAAATCAATCCGTCTGACTCCGATATTATTTAGTACGCAGACCTGTGGCCCCTCGTGTTTTACATTTGGCCTTTATTTAACTAGGCAAGTCAGTTAAGAACAAAATCTTATTTACAATGACGGCCTACCAAAAGACCTCAAAAAATACATTAAATATAGGACAAAACACACATCACGACAAAAGAGACAACAAGGGCCACCCGAGTGGTGCAGAGATCTAAGGCCCTGCATCGCAGTGCTAGCTATACCACTAGAGATCCTGGGTTCAAGTCCAGGCTCTGTCGCAGCCGGCCGTGACCGGGAGACCCATGAGGCGGTGCACAATTGGCCCGGCGTTGTCTGGGTTAGGAGAGGGTTTGGCCAGCAGGGATGTCCTTGTCCCATCGCGCACTAGTGACTTCTGTGGCGGTTGCCAGGTGTACGGTGTATCCCCCGACACTTGGTGTGGCTGGTGTCCAGGTGGGCAGTGTGGCTGGTGGGCAGTGTGGCTGGTGTCCAGGTGGGCAGTGTGGCTGGTGTCCAGGTGGGCAGTGTGGCTGGTGTCCAGGTGGGCAGTGTGTCAAGAGGCAGTGTGGCTGGTCTCCAGGTGGGCATTGTGTTTAGAGGCAGCGTGGCTGGTGTCCAGGTGGGCATTGTGTTTAGAGGCAGCGTGGCTGGTGTCCAGGTGGGCAGCGTGGCTGGTGTCCAGGTGGGCAGTGTGGCTGGTGTCCAGGTGGGCAGTGTGGCTGGTGGGCAGTGTGTCTAGAGGCAGCGTGGCTGGTGTCCAGGTGGGCAGTGTGGCTGGTGTCCAGGTGGGCAGTGTGGCTGGTGTTCAGGTGGGCAGTGTGGCTGGTGTTCAGGTGGGCAGTGTGTCAAGAGGCAGTGTGGCTGGTCTCCAGGTGGGCATTGTGTCTAGAGGCAGTGTGGCTGGTGTCCAGGTGGGCAGCGTGGCTGGTGTCCAGGTGGGCAGCGTGGCTGGTGTCCAGGTGGGCAGTGTGGCTGGTGTCCAGGTGGGCAGTGTGGCTGGTGGGCAGTGTGTCTAGAGGCAGCGTGGCTGGTGTCCAGGTGGGCAGTGTGGCTGGTGTCCAGGTGGGCAGTGTGGCTGGTGTTCAGGTGGGCAGTGTGGCTGGTGTTCAGGTGGGCAGTGTGTCAAGAGGCAGTGTGGCTGGTCTCCAGGTGGGCATTGTGTCTAGAGGCAGTGTGGCTGGTGTCCAGGTGGGCAGTGTGGCTGGTGGGCAGTGTGGCTGGTGTCCAGGTGGGCAGTGTGGCTGGTGTCCAGGTGGGCAGTGTGGCTGGTGTCCAGGTGGGCAGTGTGTCAAGAGGCAGTGTGGCTGGTGTCCAGGTGGGCAGTGTGGCTGATCTCCAGGTGGGCATTGTGTCAAGAGGCAGTGTGGCTGGTGTCCAGGTGGGCAGTGTGGCTGGTGTCCAGGTGGGCAGTGTGGCTGGTGTTCAGGTGGGCAGTGTGGCTGGTGTTCAGGTGGGCAGTGTGGCTGGTGTCCAGGTGGGCAGCGTGGCTGGTGTCCAGGTGGGAAGTGTGGCTGGTGTTCAGGTGGGCAGTGTGGCTGGTGTCCAGGTGGGCAGTGTGGCTGGTGTCCAGGTGGGCAGTGTGGCTGGTGTCCAGGTGGGCAGTGTGGCTGGTGTTCAGGTGGTTAGTGTGGCTGGTGTCCAGGTGGGCATTGTGTTTAGAGGCAGTGTGGCTGGTGTCCAGGTGGGCAGTGTGGCTGGTGTTCAGGTGGGCAGTGTGGCTGGTGTCCAGGTGGGCATTGTGTTTAGAGGCAGTGTGGCTGGTGTCCAGGTGGGCATTGTGTTTAGAGGCAGTGTGGCTGGTGTCCAGGTGGGCATTGTGTCAAGAGGCAGTGTGGCTGGTGTCCAGGTGGGCAGTGTGGCTGGTGTCCAGGTGGGCAGTGTGGCTGGTGTCCAGGTGGGCAGTGTGGCTGGTGTCCAGGTGGGCAGTGTGGCTGCTGTTCAGGTGGGCAGTGTGGCTGGTGTCCAGGTGGGCATTGTGTCTAGAGGCAGTGTGGCTGGTTTCCAGGTGGGCAGTGTGGCTGGTGTCCAGGTGGGCAGTGTGGCTGGTGTCCAGGTGGGCATTGTGGCTGGTGTTCAGGTGGCCAGTGTGGCTGGTGTCCAGGTGGGCAGTGTGTCAAGAGGCAGTGTGGCTGGTCTCCAGGTGGGCAGTGTGGCTGGTGTCCAGGTGGGCAGTGTGGCTGGTGTTCAGGTGGGCAGTGTGGCTGGTGTTCAGGTGGGCATTGTATTTAGAGGCAGTGTGGCTGGTGTCCAGGTGGGCAGTGTGGCTGGTGTCCAGGTGGGCAGTGTGGCTGGTGTCCAGGTGGGCAGTGTGGCTGGTGTTCAGGTGGTTAGTGTGGCTGGTGTCCAGGTGGGCATTGTGTCTAGAGGCAGTGTGGCTGGTGTCCAGGTGGGCAGTGTGGCTGGTGTTCAGGTGGGCAGTGTGGCTGGTGTCCAGGTGGGCATTGTGTCTAGAGGCATTGTGGCTGGTCTGCTGAATGACTTAAATGTAAATGTTTCCAGGTGGGCATTGTGGCTGGTGTCCAGGTGGGCATTGTGTCTAGAGGCAGTGTGGCTGGTGTCCAGGTGGGCATTGTGTCAAGAGGCAGTGTGGCTGGTGTCCAGGTGGGCAGTGTGGCTGGTGTCCAGGTGGGCAGTGTGGCTGGTGTCCAGGTGGGCAGTGTGTCAAGAGGCAGTGTGGCTGGTCTCCAGGTGGGCATTGTGTTTAGAGGCAGTGTGGCTGGTGTCCAGGTGGGCAGTGTGGCTGGTGTCCAGGTGGGCATTGTGTCAAGAGGCAGTGTGGCTGGTGTCCAGGTGGGCAGTGTGGCTGGTGTCCAGGTGGGCAGTGTGGCTGGTGTTCAGGTGGGCAGTGTGGCTGGTGTTCAGGTGGGCAGTGTGGCTGGTGTCCAGGTGGGCAGTGTGTCAAGAGGCAGTGTGGCTGGTCTCCAGGTGGGCAGTGTGGCTGGTGTCCAGGTGGGCAGCGTGGCTGGTGTCCAGGTGGGAAGTGTGGCTGGTGTTCAGGTGGGCAGTGTGGCTGGTGTTCAGGTGGGCAGTGTGGCTGGTGTCCAGGTGGGCAGTGTGGCTGGTGTCCAGGTGGGCAGTGTGGCTGGTGTTCAGGTGGTTAGTGTGGCTGGTGTCCAGGTGGGCATTGTGTTTAGAGGCAGTGTGGCTGGTGTCCAGGTGGGCAGTGTGGCTGGTGTTCAGGTGGGCAGTGTGGCTGGTGTCCAGGTGGGCATTGTGTTTAGAGGCAGTGTGGCTGGTGTCCAGGTGGGCAGTGTGGCTGGTGTCCAGGTGGGCAGTGTGGCTGGTGTTCAGGTGGTTAGTGTGGCTGGTGTCCAGGTGGGCATTGTGTTTAGAGGCAGTGTGGCTGGTGTCCAGGTGGGCAGTGTGGCTGGTGTCCAGGTGGGCAGTGTGGCTGGTGTCCAGGTGGGCAGTGTGGCTGGTGTCCAGGTGGGCAGTGTGGCTGGTGTCCAGGTGGGCAGTGTGGCTGCTGTTCAGGTGGGCAGTGTGGCTGGTGTCCAGGTGGGCATTGTGTCTAGAGGCATTGTGGCTGGTGGGCAGTGTGGCTGGTGTCCAGGTGGGCATTGTGTCTAGAGGCAGTGTGGCTGGTTTCCAGGTGGGCAGTGTGGCTGGTGTCCAGGTGGGCAGTGTGGCTGGTGTCCAGGTGGGCATTGTGGCTGGTGTTCAGGTGGCCAGTGTGGCTGGTGTCCAGGTGGGCAGTGTGTCAAGAGGCAGTGTGGCTGGTCTCCAGGTGGGCAGTGTGGCTGGTGTCCAGGTGGGCAGCGTGGCTGGTGTCCAGGTGGGCATTGTGTTTAGAGGCAGTGTGGCTGGTGTCCAGGTGGGCATTGTGTCAAGAGGCAGTGTGGCTGGTGGGCAGTGTGGCTGGTGTCCAGGTGGGCATTGTGTCTAGAGTCAGTGTGGCTTGGTTGGGTTGTGTTTTGGAGGACCCACTACTTTCGACCTTCGCCTCTCCTGAGTCCGTACGGGAGCTGCAGCGATGAGACAAGACTGTTACTAACATTTGGATACCAGGAAATTGGGGAGAAAACAGGTTTCAAAAAATTAAAACGTGGTAAAAAAAATAGATATATTTTTTAAATTTGTATATAAAAAGAGAGAACACTACATAAAGAGAGACCTAAAGACAACAACATAGCAAGGCAGCAACACATGACAACACTACATAAAGAGAGACCTAAAGACAACAACATAGCAAGGCAGCAACACATGACAACACTACATAAAGAGAGACCTAAAGACAACAACATAGCAAGGCAGCAACACATGACAACACAACACTACATAAAGAGAGACCTAAAGACAACAACATAGCAAGGCAGCAACACATGACAACACAACACTACATAAAGAGAGACCTAAAGACAACAACATAGCAAGGCAGCAACACATGACAACACAACACTACATAAAGAGAGACCTAAAGACAACAACATAGCAAGGCAGCAACACATGACAACACAACACTACATAAAGAGAGACCTAAAGACAACAACATAGCAAGGCAGCAACACATGACAACACAACACTACATAAAGAGAGACCTAAAGACAACAACATAGCAAGGCAGCAACACATGACAACACAACACTACATAAAGAGAGACCTAAAGACAACAACATAGCAAGGCAGCAACACATGACAACACAACACTACATAAAGAGAGACCTAAAGACAACAACATAGCAAGGCAGCAACACATGACAACACAACACTACATAAAGAGAGACCTAAAGACAACAACATAGCAAGGCAGCAACACATGACAACACAACACTACATAAAGAGAGACCTAAAGACAACAACATAGCAAGGCAGCAACACAACACTACATAAAGAGAGACCTAAAGACAACAACATAGCAAGGCAGCAACACATGACAACACAACACTACATAAAGAGAGACCTAAAGACAACAACATAGCAAGGCAGCAACACATGACAACACAACACTACATAAAGAGAGACCTAAAGACAACAACATCAAGGCAGCAACACATGACAACACAACATGGTAGCAACACAAAACATGGTGCAAACATTATTGGACACAGACAACAGCACAAAGGTCAAGAAGGTAGAGACAACAATACATCACGCAAAGCAGCAACAACTGTCAGTAAGAGTGTCCATGATTGATTATTTGAATGAAGAGATGGAGATAAAACTGTCCAGTTTGTTGCAGCTCGTTCCAGTCGCTAGCTGTAGTGAACTGAAAAGAGGAGCGACCCAGGGATGTTTGTGCTTTAGGGACCTTTAACAGAATATGACTGTCAGTGCAGGTGTTGTATGTGGAGGATGAGGGCTGCAGTAGATATCTCAGATAGGGGAGAGTGAGGCCTAAGAGGGTTTTATAAATAAGCATCAACCAGTAGGTCTTGCAACGGGTATACAGAGATGACCAGTTCACAGAGGAGTATAGAGTGCAAAGATGTGTCCTATAAGGAGTGTTGGTGGCAAATCTGATGGCCGAATGGTAAAGAACGTCTAGCCACTCATGAGTTCTGATTTGTTGCGGCCCCGCCTTCTTCAAAGTTGCCCATCCCTGTACTAGATGGTGATGGACTGAGAGATCAGCCAATGAAAATCCAGCAGCAGGTTTTTCCGCTCCTGCCATAGGCTCTGTGAAACCAGGCGGTTCCATAAAGAAAGACGGCAGGTGGATGAGACCAGGTTCTAACCAATGTGTGGCTACAGAGAACAAACAGAAATGTCTTAACCTGACTCTGGTCTTTCTCATCTGTACCCCTTCAGGCATACCACATCACTAATGACGAGCCTGTCCGGTTCTGGGACTTCATGTCAGATATTCTAGTAGGTCTGGGCTACGCTGCTCCGCGCTACCACCTTCCCTACACACTCGTCTATGGGCTGGCTCTGCTGCTGTGGCTGCTGTCTCTGTTACTACGCCCCCTAGTGGCCTTCAAGCCCACCTTCACCCCCATGAGGGTGGCCCTGGCGGGTACACATCACTTCTACAGCTGCTCCAGAGCCAAGCAGGACATGGGGTACAAGCCTGTGGTCGGTCTAAAGGATGGAATCAGACGCACGGTGGAGAGCTATCCTCATCTACGACATGGAGCCTGATGACTGTACCTGCAGTATGGTAGCCTGGAAACCAAACTGATATGCTCTGTGAAACAATGGTGAAATGGATTGTATCAGTTTGGATTCCAGGCTAGTGGTATGGATCCTCACTGCTGAGTCCTAACTTGAGATCTATGCACACAACTTAAGTCATTTTAGTCAAATCATACACTGATGTCGATGGGAGGAAAACATTAAGCTATGAGTTGTGTGTACAGTTCCTCAAGTTAAGATTCAACCTTGAGGACGGTTGCATACTCTCACCAGTGTCTTAAGTCCTGATCGTTAGGTTAAAAAAAGAAAAGGTGTAATTTTCAAACTCCCATATTTCTTTGTCCCATAATACTAACTGAAGGTATGAGCCGTTGACATGAGTGTTTTCGGTCATGTCTGTAGACCTGTATGAGGATCTGTGCACTCACCTTTCCTACAACAGTCACTCTTCCATTTAGTGTCGGGTTTCAGTACCTCTCGTCACCAATAGACCAGCAGCACACATTTCTTCTCTGTGGAATGTGGATACACAACTTAACATGGAGATGTTTCCAACACTTGCTCTTGCCATTATTGATGAGCACTCATTTTGATGTAGGAGTGATACTGTGACTGGTTTCCCTCTACAGCTATATCTTATACAAATCACAAGGAATCATGCAGTTTGTTCATTTCAAATAAAAATACATTCTCTTAACATTGCATTGTTTATTAAAACACTAAGAATTTGTTTGTATATGAACCAATATTGTCAACATGTTTGTTTACCCTCATTAGACAATATAGTTACAGACAAATGTTTGCATGTTTTGAACCGTTTAAACCAACATTACTCAGACAAGCCCCGCCCTTATATTTACCAAAGTCGATATCACAGGATTAATGTTAGCGTGTATTTAAGACTAACTGTATTACAATGTATGTCATAGAACAGTGCTACACAGAAAGGGATGGGCCACTATTCTCTCTCCGTCAGCCTCCCTTTTCCACATTCCAGCTGTCTTACTGTCACCGTGACATGGTTTCCTCTCATAAACATCTTCCCCTGTAACACTTATTACAGCGGATCACAGTGGTGCATGAGCTCCAACGCATCATATAGGTCTGTCACAGTGACTTTGGTGCATGTTTGGCATTCCAGCTGTTGGTGTGGTGAGCAGTGATTTTAGCATGCACATCTTGGGGCAAAAAAATAAATAAAAGTGGGATGCATGCCAGCAAAGCCCACAACACTAAACAATACATTAATTGCACTATAACGGTGACAAACTGTTCCCACAGATGGCCTACATAAAACTGTCCCAACACCTTACCACTGCTACACCAGGCTATCAGCGGAGCCTTGTCTGGCAGTGAAACAGTTCATTCAGCCTCATTTACTGCCTTTAAAACCAAACATGGCTGACTTGCTTAAACAGATGTGGTTTCTACTGACAATTAAGATGTACAAACTATGGCGTAAGGGGACAGTGAGCGGATAAGAGGCAATCTGTATTTTCTATTAAGACATTAATGAGCGAGTTAGGACGGACGTAATCATCACTATTTGTTCAGCACTTTTGAAATGTACAGAGACAGAATTCAGAACAACAACTTACAGTATTCTCCCTGTACACCAAGTCAGAACCATAGGATAAATAAAAAGTTATATAAGCAGATAATGAAAGCTCTTACAATATTTGATGATTACATTTCTCTAAAACAGGCTAAAGGCTACATGTTTCCTACCAAGTCAGGACAGGAGGTGAAATTAAGAGGGGCAAATATACCAAATTATTAGGGTGATGCACATGGGCTACTAACAGCTTACTACACAACATACACTACCGTTCACAAGTTTGGGGTCACGTAGAAATGTTCTGGTTTTTGAAAGAAAGGCACATTTTTTTTGTCTTTTAAAAATCATCAAATTGATCATAAATACAGTGTAGACATTGTTAATGTTTTAAATGACTGATTTTTAATGCAACATCTACATAGGCGCACAGAGGCCCATTATCAGCAACCATCACTCCTGTGTTCCAATGGCACGTTGTGTTAGCTAATCCAAGCTATCGTTTAAAAAGGCTAATTGATCATTAGAAAACCTTTTTGCAATTATGTTAGCACAGCTGAAAACTGTTGTTCTGATTAAAGAAGTAACAAAACTGGCCTTCTTTAGACGAGTTGAGTATCTGGAGCATCAGCATTTGTGGGTTCGATTACAGGCTCAAAATGGCCAGAAACAAAGAACTTTCTTCTGAAACTCATCAATCTATTTTTGTTCTGAGAAATTAAGGCTATTCCATGTGAGAAATTGCCAAGAAACTGAAGATCTCGTACAACGCTGTGTACTACTCCCTTCACAGAACAGTGCAAACTGGCTCTAACTAGAATAGAAAGGGGAGTGGGAGGCCCCAGTGCACAACTGAGCAAGAGGACAAGTACATTAGAGTGTCTAATTTGAGAAACAGACGCCTCACAAGTCCTCAACTGGCAGCTTCATTAAATAGTACCCACAAAGCACCAGTCTCAATGTCAACAGTGAAGATGCCACTCCGGGAAGCTGGCCTTCTAGGCAGAGTTCCTCTGTCCAGTGTCTGTTCATTTGCCCATCTTAATCTTTTATTTTTATTGGCCAGTCTGAGATATTGCTTTTTCTTTGCAACTCTCCCTAGAAAGCCAGCATCCCAGAGTCGCCTCTTCACTGTTGACGTTGAGACTGGTGTTTTCCCGGGTAATACTTAATGAAGCTGAGAGGAATAGAGAGCAGGAGGGTGGGGGTTCAGATGTGACACCAGACATTATCCTGTTGGTGTGGTGAAGGAGGGAGGCAGAGAGAGAGGGGGGCAGATGTGATACCAGACATTATCCTGTTGGTGTGGTGAAGGAGGGATAAAGAGAGAGGGGGGGTTCAGATACCAGACATTATCCTGTTGGTGTGGGGAAGGAGGGAGACAGAGAGAGGGGGTTCAGATATCAGACATTATCCTGTTGGTGTGGGGAAGGAGGGAGACAGAGAGAGGGGGTTCAGATACCAGACATTATCCTGTTGGTGTGGGGAAGGAGGGAGACAGAGAGAGGGGGTTCAGATACCAGACATTATCCTGTTGGTGTGGGGAAGGAGGGAGACAGAGGGCGAGGGATGGAGGGCGGTGGTTGGGTTGAAATGCCTGACATTGCTTCCAGTATAATGAGCCATGGTGAGACTGTCACTGATGTCACGGCTGAGCTGTTCAACCTGTTTACCCCTCAGAGAGAGAGAGAGAGAGAGAGAATGGGATGAGGGGGGTTTGAGAAAAGCATGGCAGTACAATAGACTTCACAGTTTACACTGACTATCAGCTGAAGGGAAACTTTGCCACTAAAACCCACTCAGTTTCCTCATACTTCCACTCTCCACTAAAGTGAACCTGTATGACTGAGTAAAGAGACATTTATGTGTAAATGATAGTCCCTGAGAGTTGAAATGCGACATTCCTCCCAATACCCCACCTTATTCCCTTTGAAAAGGCTGGGTGAATGTATGCATGGTATGTGTGTGATTGGTTCTGTAGCTATTTTATTTGTTATTTTATTCCATTGAACCTTTATAGAACTAGGCAAGTCAGTTAAGAACAAATTCTTATTTTCAATGACGGCCTAGGCGCAGCGGGTTAACTTCCTTGTTCAGAGGCAGGGGTGGGGTTATGTACTGTAAACTCAGAACACTAGCTGGTGTGGACACTCATTGTAAGGGCTAATCTATTATGTTGCTATTGACAACTGCTTTGGAGTAGATCGTAGATGTTGGAAGCAGGCGTTCTGAGAAAGTGTGTGTCATCACACACACGGGCGGCTCTCGTCTGGGAGCCAACACCCTGCTCTGCCTACTCCTTCACCTCATGGTCCCATAGTTTACCCATTACCCAGGTCTGTCTTTCAATAGACTGTTATTAACTTAAACAGACTCTATCAAGATGAGGTACGTTTTAATGGGGCTACAACATAATTGCCTGTAAGTTTTGAAGGAGAAATAGAGAGGCCTATTGAACTCATAACATTACAATGCAAATAACAGTCCTGCTGTTTTCTTTGGGATTATGAAACACTTTGAAGTACAGTAGACTTGAAAGTGTGGACCCAACTCTTAGAGAATAGCTACAATCACAGTTCTCAGATCTGTTGTCTCTGTTAGAGAATAGCTACAATCACAGTTCTCAGATGTTGTCTCTGTTAGAGAATAGCTACAATCACAGTTCTCAGATGTTGTCTCTGTTAGAGAATAGCTACAATCACAGTTCTCAGATCTGTTGTCTCTGTTAGAGAATAGCTACAATCACAGTTCTCAGATGTTGTCTCTGTTAGAGACACCCCCCACACCCCACCCTGGGAGATGGCGTAGCCTCTCTGACTGGCTGAGCTAGTCCGTGTCCACGCCCGTACCTGTTCAAACACCTGTCAGCTTGTCACAGAGAAAACACTTTCCCTCGCTCAGTTCACACACACACACCCGTCAGTCTACACACCTGTCTGTCTTTACCTATACTCTCAGCTGCTCTCACTCTACCTGTGTGGGATTCTCTATCGTTTGGGAGACCCGTCTGTGGATACAGTACCCAGTGAAAGTAGGTACGTTTTTACTCTGATTTCCATCGAGGTACCATGTTTGTCCGGGTGTAGAATGTGGATTCTCTCTTCTTGACCCTCTCGTTTTAAATCAGCGTAGATCATGAATAATAATCTATCTTTTGCCAGCTGTTTATGTCATGCTAACTCCTCAGACCCTGAAAGACACCGGGGACTTTTTCCAGCTGTTTATGTCATGCTAACTCCTCAGACCCTGAAAGACACCGGGGACTTTTTCCAGCTGTTTATGTCATGCTAACTCCTCAGACCCTGAAAGACACCGGGGACTTTTTCCAGCTGTTTATGTCATGCTAACTCCTCAGACCCTGAAAGACACCGGGACTTTTTCCAGCTGTTTATGTCATGCTAACTCCTCAGACCCTGAAAGACACCGGGGACTTTTTCCAGCTGTTTATGTCATGCTAACTCCTCAGACCCTGAAAGACACCGGGGACTTTTTCCAGCTGTTTATGTCATGCTAACTCCTCAGACCCTGAAAGACACCGGGGACTTTTGCCAGCTGTTTATGTCATGCTAACTCCTCAGACCCTGAAAGACACCGGGGATGGTTGTCGGACAGTCTGTTTGTCCTCTCAGAACCATTATTCTCTCTGCTCACCAGGATCACCTGTCTGTCAGAAGAGCTGCCTTTCCGTCCCATTTCGCTCCCTTTACTGCACCTTATCATTTAACTTGTCGCTCTGTGCTGGCGGTGTATTTCATGTAAAAATGTGTCATGTGTGTAGACTGGTGTTCAGTGGGGTTGAGGTCAGGGCTCTGTGGTGGCTAGTCAAGTTCTTCCACACCGATCTCAAACCATTTATGTGTGGACCTCACTTTTTATTGGACCTTTATTTAACTAGGCAAGTCAGTTAAGAACAAATTCTTATTTTCAATGACGGCCTAGGAACAGTGGGTTAACTGCCTTGTTCAGGGGCAGATCGACAGATATTTACCTTGTCAGCTCGGGGGTTTGAACTAGCAACCAAGTTACTAGTCCAACGCTCTAACCACTAGGCCACCCTGCCGACCCAGATATTCGGAAAGAGACATTTTACCGCATCAGGATATATGTATATATATTTAACCACTGGGAGGTCATTTGCATGGTGAATTTGGCAGCACTCTATTCCCATTTGCATAAGGTTAACTTTGCCAGTCAATTGATAAGGAAAAATCTTAACAATATTTTATTAGAATTCCCACTTGCTTTCAGTTCCCTGAGGAGAAATGTGAATGAGCCATTTGTGTTCGATTAGAGATGAGAGAAAGATCATTCTATCTAGCCACTTCAACAAATATTTAAATAGAATATGTGGGGGAAAGATCATTCTATCTAGCCACTTCAACAAATATTTAAATAGAAAATGTGGGGGAAAGATCAAGCAGACCAGGTGTTCAATAACATCTTGAATCCTGCTTCTATGACCCTGTGTTGAGAAATGATGTTTGCTCCAATTTGTGTGCCTGTGCGTGCCTGTGCCCATCTATCTTTGGCTGACAGAGGGCCTGTTTGGTAGAAAGTGGTTGGACAGGCTCATCTGCATGGTTGGAATGCCTATCGCATGTTCCTGTTCCTTAAGGGAGGGGAGAAATACTGCGCTCCTCCTTTTGACAGAGACCAAACAGTTCTAGGACAAACTAGAAGGGTAACCCCAATGGGCCTCAAATCTGTGATCCTCTAACCTACAACCCTGAGTGTTTCAGTCCAGCATCTACACAATTACTGTAGACCAAGAGGCCCAATCTTATCAGATATACACAAGGACCAAGTGGGACAGAGACTAAGGCTTGTTTCTGGACCTGACCTCTCTTACTAACCTGTGTCTGTGCTGCTATCTGTGGTACTCAGGGAGCTAGGAATCACAGGAACCAGACTGGGAGCCACTTAGAGGAATCACAGGAACCAGACTGGGAGCCAGTTAGAGGAATCACAGGAACCAGATTGGGAGCCGGTTAGAGGAATCACAGGAACCAGATTGGGAGCCAGTTAGAGGAATCACAGGAACCAGATTGGGAGCCAGTGGAGGAATCACAGGAACCAGATTACAACCACCTACTATGTCAAAAGGTGAGTTGACCGGCTTACTGTCTGAGCTGATTTCAATATGATGTGTGTGTGATAGTGTTATTTCCTACCATTGTCAGATGTGGTAGTAGATCAACTCCATAAAAAGGGTATGAAGTGACAGATACCATGTTTATTATAACAATGTTTCATCTATTCATCCTGTGTGATGAAGAATGTATCAGACGTTGTATTATCTTATTCAGATGTGTGTGTGATTGTTTCACTGTGTGCATGTGCATTTATTCATGTCTGTGTGTGTTTATGTCTAACGTGTGTGTTTATGTCTAACGTGTGTGTGTGTGTGTGTGTGTGTGTGTGTGTGTGTGTGTTTCAGAGGGGGAAAGAGCATCAGTGTTGAAGACCACTAAGGTTCGGACCAAGCTGAAAGGAGATGGCAGCTGGATGCAGAGACTCGGTGAACCCCAGTCTGAAACAGAGGAGGAGAAACCATGGTAACACAGACAGACAGACAGACAGACAGAACCATGGTGAGACAGACAGACAGACAGACAGGAGGAACCATGGTAAGACAGACAGACAGACAGACAGACAGACAGACAGCAGGAACCATGGTGAGACAGACAGACAGACAGACAGACCCATGGTGAGACAGACAGACAGACAGACAGACAGACAGACAGACAGACAGACAGACAGACAGACAGACAGACAGACAGACAGAACCATGGTGAGACAGACAGACAGGAGGAACCATGGTGAGACAGACAGACAGGAGGAACCATGGTGAGACAGACAGAGAAACTAAGTCATTAGTTAGTCATATTATTGTGGTTTACTGCCAGATCTCTCTCTGTGTGGTAGCAATTAACGTGGGGATGAGGTTAGACTAGTATGGACCGTGTTTAACTTCTCTCTCTCTCTCTCTCTCTCTCTCTCTCTATCCCCCCTCTCCCCATCCCTCTCTGAGCAGGATAGCAGAAGTCAGAGTGAATCGACTGAATGGAGCCCCTATAGACACCAGCCCAGTGGCCTCTCCCACCTCCAAGACCACTCCCTCCACCACCAGACCTGCAGAAGACGGGTAAACCCTGGCACCCACCTCAACACGACACACTGACATCCACCTCAACACTACACACTGACACCCACCTCAACACTACACACTGACACCCACCTCAACACTACACACTGACACCCACCTCAACACTACACACTGGTACCCACCTCAACACCACACACTGGTACCCACCTCAACACCACACACTGGTACCCACCTCAACACTACACACTGGTACCCACCTCAACACTACACACTGACACCCACCTCAACACTACAGACTGGCACCCACCTCAACACTACACACTGACACCCACCTCAACACTACACACTGACACCCACCTCAACACTACCTACTGACACCCACCACAACACTACCCACTGACACCCACCTCAACACTACACACTGACACCCACCTCAACACTACACACTGGTACCCACCTCAACTCCATACACCGACACCCACCTCAAAACAAACAACAAAACTCTTTATTATAAACTGACCTTTGGTTCTCGTTCCTAAATATAGAACACCGTCTCCAGGATACCTTATCAGGTATAACAGACTTCCACCATTGCATAACTTGATCAAAAGCATATACAATGGATTAAATTCATTCATTGTGAATAATATAAAAGGTGAATGAATAATCTTATCCATTTTTTCAGAGGGATTTTCACCAAGACAGACACCAAGCCTGCTGCCACCTCATCTACATTCAATAGCTTGAGGTAAATAAAAGTAATGTCAGAGTCTACTGGCAGCAGTAATGTCAGAGGTCTAACTGGCAGCAGTAATGTCAGAGCTCTAACTGGCAGCAGTGATGTCAGAGCTCTAACTGGCAGCAGTAATGTCAGAGTCTACTGGCAGCAGTGATGTCAGAGCTCTAACTGGCAGCAGTAATGTCAGAGTCTACTGGCAGCAGTAATGTCAGAGTCTACTGGCAGCAGTGATGTCAGAGCTCTAACTGGCAGCAGTAATGTCAAAGTCTACTGGCAGCAGTAATGTCTAAGTCTACTGGCAGCAGTAATGTCAAAGTCTACTGGCAGCAGTGATGTCAGAGCTCTAACTGGCAGCAGTAATGTCAGAGTCTACTGGCAGCAGTAATGTCAGAGTCTACTGGCAACAGTAATGTCAAAGTCTACTGGCAGCAGTAATGTCAAAGTCTACTGGCAGCAGTAATGTCAAAGTCTACTGGCAGCAGTAATGTCAAAGTCTACTGGCAGCAGTAATGTCAAAGTCTACTGGCATCAGTAATGTCAGAGCTCTAACTGGCAGCAGTAATGTCAGAGTCTACTGGCAGCAGTGATGTCAGAGCTCTAACTGGCAGCAGTAATGTCAGAGTCTACTGGCAGCAGTAATGTCAAAGTCTACTGGCAGCAGTAATGTCAGAGTCTACTGGCAGCAGTAATGTCAAAGTCTACTGGCAGCAGTAATGTCAAAGTCTACTGGCAGCAGTAATGTCAGAGTCTACTGGCAGCAGTGATGTCAGAGCTCTAACTGGCAGCAGTAATGTCAAAGTCTACTGGCAGCAGTAATGTCAGAGCTCTAATTGGCAGCAGTGATGTCAGAGCTCTACTGGCAGCAGTAATGTCAGAGCTCTACTGGCAGCAGTAATGTCAGAGCTCTAATTGGCAGCAGTAATGTCAGAGCTCTACTGGCAGCAGTAATGTCAGAGTCTACTGGCAGCAGTAATGTCAGAGTCTACTGGCAGCAGTGATGTCAGAGTCTACTGGCAGCAGTAATGTCAGAGTCTACTGGCAGCAGTGATGTCAGAGTCTACTGGCAGCAGTAATGTCAGAGTCTACTGGCAGCAGTAATGTCAGAGTCTACTGGCAGCAGTAATGTCAGAGCTCTAATTGGCAGCAGTGATGTCAGAGCTCTACTGGCAGCAGTAATGTCAAAGTCTACTGGCAGCAGTAATGTCAAAGTCTACTGGCAGCAGTGATGTCAGAGCTCTAACTGGCAGCAGTAATGTCAGAGTCTACTGGCAGCAGTAATGTCAGAGTCTACTGGCAGCAGTAATGTCAAAGTCTACTGGCAGCAGTAATGTCAAAGTCTACTGGCAGCAGTAATGTCAGAGCTCTAACTGGCAGCAGTAATGTCAGAGTCTACTGGCAGCAGTAATGTCAAAGTCTACTGGCAGCAGTAATGTCAAAGTCTACTGGCAGCAGTAATGTCAGAGTCTACTGGCAGCAGTGATGTCAGAGCTCTAACTGGCAGCAGTAATGTCAGAGTCTACTGGCAGCAGTAATGTCAAAGTCTACTGGCAGCAGTAATGTCAAAGTCTACTGGCAGCAGTAATGTCAGAGTCTACTGGCAGCAGTGATGTCAGAGCTCTAATTGGCAGCAGTGATGTCAGCTCTACTGGCAGCAGTAATGTCAGAGCTCTACTGGCAGCAGTAATGTCAGAGCTCTAATTGGCAGCAGTGATGTCAGAGCTCTACTGGCAGCAGTAATGTCAGAGCTCTACTGGCAGCAGTAATGTCAGAGTCTACTGGCAGCAGTAATGTCAGAGTCTACTGGCAGCAGTGATGTCAGAGTCTACTGGCAGCAGTAATGTCAGAGTCTACTGGCAGCAGTGATGTCAGAGTCTACTGGCAGCAGTAATGTCAGAGTCTACTGGCAGCAGTAATGTCAGAGTCTACTGGCAGCAGTGATGTCAGAGTCTACTGGCAGCAGTAATGTCAGAGTCTACTGGCAGCAGTAATGTCAGAGTCTACTGGCAGCAGTAATGTCAGAGCTCTAATTGGCAGCAGTGATGTCAGAGCTCTACTGGCAGCAGTAATGTCAGAGCTCTACTGGCAGCAGTGATGTCAGAGTCTACTGGCAGCAGTAATGTCAGAGTCTACTGGCAGCAGTAATGTCAAAGTCTACTGGCAGCAGTAATGTCAGAGTCTACTGGCAGCAGTGATGTCAGAGTCTACTGGCAGCAGTAATGTCAGAGTCTACTGGCAGCAGTAATGTCAGAGTCTACTGGCAGCAGTGTAATCAGTCTATTGTTCAGACAACCAATGCCCTGTTAGATGGCTTGATTACATAGTGTCCCTCTATTTTCAGTGTGTCAACATCCAGCTTCACCAAGAGGCCTTCAGAGAGCTACAAGAGAATGTGAGTAAACCTTATGCAATTCTTACGAGTAAACTCAGTGAACATGCTTGAGTGTGTGACGCTGTGTGTGGTAAAGGATTAACAGAGAGATAACTGTAGTGACTTAAGGGGATGTGTTTGATAAGTGTTTGTGTGTATGTGTTCTTCCCTCCAGAGCTCCTCACACAGTGCGTCCCACCTCAAACCTCCCAGTTCAAACTGAGGACCAGCTTTCCCCAGAGGAGAAGGAGAAACGGTAAGACACACACAATGCATCCCAAATGGCACCCTGTTCTCTTTATAGAGATCTCCTTTTGACCAGGGCCCTGTACTGTTTTGGGCCCTATATAGGGAACAGAGTGGCATTTCAGATGCTGTCTACAAAACTCTTATTTTACCTCAGAAAATAGACGTTGAGGAAAACAAGTCTCATCTCTTTCTTTACCCCTCTCTCTTTACTTCCTGCATCTCTCTCTCTCTCTCTCTCTCACTTTCTCTCTCCGTCTCTCTCTGTGTCTATCCATCTGTCCATCAGGGAGGAAGCAGCCATGGATGTGCTCAGGACTTCTTCAGCCCGACAACGCTCCTACGTCCTCTCAGCTGCCAAGAAATACGAGTATGTGATTGGCTATATACCTCTCTCTCCATCTCCCTCTCCCTCTCCCTCCTCTATTTCTGTCTCTATCTTTTTCTCTCGTTATCTGTCTCTCTCCATCTCCCTCTCTCTCTCTCCTCTATTTCTGTCTCTATCGGTTTCTCTCGTTATCTGTCTCTCTCCATCTCTCTATTCCACTGTTTGTATCTTATCTCCTGTTCTCCTGACAGTTCTACAGAGAAACCACTAGAAACCTCCCTGACCCCAGATGTTTCATCTTTTGTGGCTAAAAGGTAACTGATGCTTCTCAATGGACTGTCCTGTTTTGTTCCTCATGGAAAATGATGATGATGTCTGAAATGAAAGGCTTACATGGAGATGTTTAGTTTTTCTGTCTTGTTGTTTCTTGTGTGTCTAAAGGGTGGTGATCACAGACAATGACGACTCTGTCTTCACTGAGACTCCCTCTGTCCCCAAAGAACCAGCTGCTCCATCTGTGAAAGACGTCTCTCCTGTCTCTGTGAAAGACGTCTCTCCTGTCTCTCTGAAAGACGTCTCTCCTGTCTCTCTGAAAGACGTCTCTCCTGTCTCTCTGAAAGACGTCTCTCCTGTCTCTGTGAAAGATGTCTCTCCTGTCTCTGTGAAAGCTGTTTCTCCTGTCTCTGCGAAAGACGTCTCTCCTGTCTCTGCGAAAGCTGTCTCTCCTGTCTCCCTGAAAGACGTCTCTCCTGTATCTGTGAAAGATGTCTCTTCTGTCTCTGTGAAAGCTGTCTCTCCTGTCTCTGTGAAAGACGTCTCTCCTGTCTCTGTGAAAGCTGTTTCTCCTGTCCCTGTGAAAGCTGTCTCTCCTGTTTCTGTGAAAGACATCTCTCCTGTCTCTGTGAAAACTGTCTCTCCTGTCTCTGTGAAAACTGTCTCTCCTGTCTCTGTGAAAGCTGTCTCTCCTGTCCCTGTGAAAGACGTCTCTCCTGTTTCCGTGAAAGACGTCTCTCCTGTTTCCGTGAAAGCTGTCTCTCCTGTCTCTGTGAAAGACATCTCTCCTGTTTCTGTGAAAGACGTTTCTCCTGTTTCTGTGAAAGCTGTCTCTCCTGTCTCTGTGAAAGTTGTCTCTCCTGTTTCTGTGAAAGACATCTCTCCTGTCTCTGTGAAAACTGTCTCTCCTGTCTCTGTGAAAGACGTCCTCCTTCCAGCCCCCGTCATAGTTGACACCCCAGCAGTGATTGGCCCTTATGAGGGCATGAAGCCAGGGTGTACCAAAATGGCTACTCCACTTCCTGAGTTGAAAGTTGAGGTGATGAAAAAACTGTCCCCAGAGAGTGGTGTCCCGTTGAAAGACGTCCCCCCAGTCCCCTCTGTATTAGTGTCCCCTGTCCCATATAACCCAGTGAAGAAGAATCCTGCCACAGTGGACACACTGACAGCCCTGTCTGACACACTCATCTCCTTCGACACAGGTTCATCCAGGTACAGTATTGATTCATTAATGTATCTATTCATCTGAATTACAATGATCAGACATGTTGCACCACAGTGTGTGTAGTGTTGACACCAGAGCCATTTATTTACATTATGGGTAGGCTATACACGGCTCTGGGTGAGAGTAGGCCCACAGTCTGCAGAGCCAGAGGACAGGTAGGAAACATCAGAGAGAGAGACTTCCTCATTCACGTCATCGTGGGCGATATAAAACCGGTACCAAACCGTGACAAAATGTTTTTCAATTGAAAATGTTTTGCAATGAAAATTAGTGTTTTTTAATTGGACACAATTAGGTTAGTCCCTCCCTGTTTAGTCCCTTTTCCCCCAATTTGGTTTCTAGTGAGTACACCCCTGGTGACAGCTGTCATTGTGTACTTCTACACTGAGTGTACAAAATATTAGGAACACCCTTCTAATATTGAGTGGGGCATGGACTCTACAAGGTGTTGAAATTGTTCCACAGGAAAGCTGGCCCATATCGATTCCAATGCTTCCCACAGTTGTGCCAAGTTGATTGGATTCTTTGGGTGGTGGACCATTCTTTTTATTTATACATTGTGGTTTTTTTTTATAAATACAAATATTTGGGGGTATATCAGCTTTATTATTGCAGATAGATTGTAGCTTCCATCAATGTAATTGTCTGCATCATTTCCAATTCCTTATATATATTTTTTTGTAAATATATACAGCGCTATTCATTCAAGGGTTTTTCTTTATTTTCACTATTTTCTACATCAAAACTATGAAATAACACATATGGAATCATGTAGTAACCAAAAAAGTGTTAAACAAATATTTGAGATTCTTCAAAGTAGCCACCCTTTGCTTTGATGACAGCTTTGCACACTCTTGGCATTCTCTCAACCAGCTTCACCTGGAATGCTTTTCTAACAGTCTTGAATGAGTTCCCACATATGCTGAGCACTTGTTGGCTGCTTTTCCTTCTCTCTGTGGTCCAACTAATCTCAAACCATCTCAATTGGGTTGAGGTCAGGGGATTGTGGAGGCCAGGTCCTTCTTGGTCAAATAGCCCTTACACAGCATGGAGGTGTGGTGGGGCTCAAATTTGGACTCATCAGACCAACGGACAGATTTCCACCGGTGTAATGTCCATTGCTCGTATTTGTTGGCCCAAGCAAGTCTCTTCTTCTTATTGGTGTCCTTTAGTAGTGGTTTCTTTGCAGAAATTCGACCATGAAGTCCTGATTCACGCAGTCAACTCTGAACAGTTGCTGTTGAGATGTGTCTGTTACTTGAACTATGTGACGAGTCCCTTACTTTTTCCCCCTTCCACTTGCCTCTTCCATTTTTGCAGTAATGCTGCAATTATTTGGTTGTAATTTTGGGTAGAGTGTCTTGATATACACAGGAAACAGAAAACCCAACTGCGTTGCAGTTCTTGACACAAACCGGTGCGGCTGGCACCTACCCCGTTCAAAGGCACTTAAATCTTTTGTCTTGTCCATTCACCCTCTGAATGGCACACACACATTCCATGTCTCAATTAAAAAGCAGGTGTTGTTAATGTTTGGTAAACTCCATCCTGCTGGGGATGTACCTACACTAGAGCCAATAGAGGAAGTGATCAGTCAACTTTCACACAGGATGAAATGTGATCTTACACAGGTCTTAAGAGAGAGAGAGAGAGAGAGAGAGAGAGAGGCCAGTTGATGCTATAATAGTTTGTTAGATGTAAACTGTTGTGTTCTTCAATTCAAGTCCTCCCTGTCTTGTCTACAGAGTGCATGGTGAGCCGATCCCTCAGCTCATGACTGATGATCTCCTCTCTCTCAATAACGGGTTCGTTCAAAATAGTTTATTACTTTTGAAATTAAGTTATTTAATACAATGTATCCACACAGCCACATGGTGGTACTAGAAGCATTTTAATGCTATTTTCTCACCTCCCCTCTCCTCTCTCCTCTTGTCCTGTCCTCCCCTCCTCTCCCCTCCCCTCTGTTCTCCTCCTCTTCTCTCTTCCTGTCCTGTCCTCTCTTCGCTCCCCTCTTCTCTCTTCCTGTCCTCTCTTTGCTCCCCTATTCTCCTCCTCTGTGTAGTCTAGAACAGGAGTTGGTAAAGCCCATCCCTCCCATCCCAGGATCTTGGAGTCAGGAGCTTCTCTATGGATCAGACAGGTAGTTAGAGAGGAGACCCCTTATATCAGACACTCATTCTTTCCTCCATACACCACAGTGCACGTGTGTGTGTTTCGCTCTCTTTCTCTCTCTCAATTTCAATTCATGGGGCTTTATTGTCATGGGAAACATGTCAACATTGCCAAGGCAAGTGAAATAGATAAACAAAAGTGAAATAAACAACACAAAATAATTACAGTAAACATTACACTTACAGAAGTTCCAAAAGTATAAAGACATTTCAAATGTCATATTATGTGTAAATAGTTCAATTAAAAATGGGAAAATAAATAAACATAACTACGGGTTGTATTTACAATGGTGTTTGTTCTTCACTGGTTGCCCTTTTCTTGTGGCAACAGGTCACAAATCTTGCTGCTGTGATGTCACACTGTGGTATTTCACCCAGTAGATATGGGAGTTGATCAAAATTGGGTTTGTTTTCAAATTCTTTGTGGATCTGTGTAATCTGAGGGAAATATGTGTCTCTAATATGGTCATTGGGCAGGAGGTTAGGAAGTGCAGCTCAGTTTCCACCTCATTTTGTGGGCAGTGTGCACATAGCCTGTCTTCTCTTGAGAGCCAGGTCTGCCTACGTGGGCCCTTGTCAATAGCAAGGCTATGCTCACTGAGTCTGTACATAGTCAACGCTTTCCTTAAGTTTGGGTCAGTCACAGTTCTCTCTCTCACTCACTCACTCACTCACTCACTTCACTCACTCACTCACTCACTCACTCACTCACTCACTCACTCACTCACTCACTCACTCACTCACTCACTCACCTCACTCACCTCACTCACCTCACACACACACACACACACACACACACACACACACACACACACACCCTGTTTCATGTGTAATGCTGTGTCTGTGGTTCTGATGGACCAGTGGTTAGGGAGTCATTTACTGACCAACTGTGTCTGTGGTTCTGATGGACCAGCAGTTAGGGTCTGATGGACCAGCAGTTAGGGTCTGATGGACCAGCATTGTGTTACTGACTGTACGTTTGTTTATTCCATGTGTAACTCTGTTGTTGTTTTTGTCACACTGCTTTGCTTTATATTGGCCAGGTCACAGTTGTAAATTAAAACTTGTTCTCAACTAGCCAACCTGGTTAAATAAAAGGTGAAATAAAAAATAAAATAAATAGGGGACATTTTACTCTCTCTCCCTCAGGCTCAGTTATGCCGAGTCCGAGGAGGAAGAGGAGGAGCCGAGAGACGAGAAGCCAGAGGACACACACAGGTACGTCCCACATTGACCTAGTCCCTAGCCCCTTAGTCCCTAGCCCTACCCTCTAACCTCTCCCCCTATCATCTATTTTTAACCTCTACCCTCTAGCCTCTCCCCTTCTATCCTCTCCCCTATCTCTACCCTCCTATCATCTCTACCCTCCTATCATCTCTACCCTCTAACGTCTTCCCTCTCCCTCTAACCTCTCACCCTATCATCTAATTTTTAACCTCTACCTTCTAGCCTCTCCCCTTCTATCCTCTCCCCTATCTCTACCCTCTAATCATCTCTACCCTCTAACCTCTTCCCTCTCCCTCTAACCTCCCCCTATCTCTACCCTCTAACCTCTCCCCTCAAACCTCTCCCTCTACGCTCTAACCTCTCCCCTATAACCTCTCCCCCTATCCTCTACCCTTTCCCCTCTCCCCCCTCCTATTCTCTCCCCTATCCATTACCCTCTCCCCTATCCTCTCCACCTATTCTCTCCCACTTCTAGGATATGTAGTATGACACACAAACACAAACACACACACACACACACACACACACACACACACACACACACGGTCTGATAACACAACAGTTGTCTTTCCTAATGCCTAATGTTTTTCAAGTCTACTACTACAAATACTAAATCTACTACTACTACGACGTGCCACTACTACTACTACCTGTCACTACTAAATCTACTACTACTACGACCTGCCACTACTAAATCTACTACTACTACTACCTGTCACTACTAAATGTACTACTACTACTACCTGTCACTACTAAATCTACTACTACCTGTCACTACTAAATCTACTAGTACTGCTAAATCTACTAGTACTACTACTACATGCCACTACTAAATCTACTAGTACTACTACTACATGCCACTACTAAATCTACTACTACTACTACCTGTCACTACTAAATCTACTACTACATGCCACTACTAAATCTACTAGTACTGCTAAATCTACTAGTACTACTACTACATGCCACTACTAAATCTACTAGTACTACTAAATCTACTAGTACTACTATTACCTGTCACTACTAAATCTACTAGTACTGCTACTACATGCCACTACTAAATCTACTAGTACTACTAAATCTACAAGTACTACTATTACCTGTCACTACTAAATCTACAAGTACTACTATTACCTGCCACTACTAAATCTACTGGTACTACTAAATCTACTAGTACTACTACTACCTGCCACTACTAAATCTACGAGTACTACTAAATCTACTAGTACTACTACTACCTGCCACTACTAAATCTACTAGTACTACTAAATCTACTAGTACTACTACTACCTGCCACTACTAAATCTACTAGTACTACTAAATCTACTACCTGCCACTACTAAATCTACTAGTACTACTAAATCTACTAGTACTACTAAATCTACTAGTACTGCTACTACATGCCACTACTAAATCTACTAGTACTACTACTACATGCCACTACTAAATCTACTACTACATGCCACTGCTAAATCTACTAGTACTACTACTACATGCCACTACTAAATCTACTAGTACTGCTAAATCTACTAGTACTACTACTACATGCCACTACTAAATCTACTAGTACTACTAAATCTACTAGTACTGCTACTACATGCCACTACTAAATCTACTAGTACTACTAAATCTACTAGTACTACTAAATCTACTAGTACTACTATTACCTGCCACTACTAAATCTACTAGTACTACTAAATCTACTACTAAATCTACTACCTGCCACTACTAAATCTACTAGTACTACTAAATCTACTAGTACTACTAAATCTACTAGTACTGCTACTACATGCCACTACTAAATCTACTAGTACTACTACTACATGCCACTACTAAATCTACTACTACATGCCACTGCTAAATCTACTAGTACTACTACTACATGCCACTACTAAATCTACTAGTACTACTAAATCTACTAGTACTGCTAAATCTACTAGTACTACTACTACATGCCACTACTAAATCTACTAGTACTACTAAATCTACTAGTACTGCTACTACATGCCACTACTAAATCTACTAGTACTACTAAATCTACTAGTACTACTATTACCTGCCACTACTAAATCTACTAGTACTACTAAATCTACTAGTACTACTATTACCTGCCACTACTAAATCTACTAGTACTACTAAATCTACTAGTACTACTACTACATGCCACTACTAAATCTACTAGTACTACTAAATCTACTAGTACTACTACTACATGCCACTACTAAATCTACTAGTACTGCTACTACATGCCACTACTAAATCTACTACCTGCCACTACTAAATCTACTACTACTACTAAATCTACTACTACTACTAAATCTACTACTACCACTAAATCTACTACTACCACTAAATCTACTACTACCACTAAATCTACTACTACTACCACCTACCACAACTAAATCTACTACTACTACTAAATCTACTACTACCACTAAATCTACTACTACTACCACCTACCACAACTAAATCTACTACTACTACCACAACTAAATATACTACTACTACCACCTAAAACAACTAAATATACTACTACTACCACCTAAAACAACAAAATCTACTACTACTACCTACCACAACTAAATCTACTACTATTACCACCTACCACAACTAAATATCAACATCAAATCAAATCAAATTTATTTATATAGCCCTTCGTACATCAGCTGATATCTCAAAGAGCTGTACAGAAACCCAGCCTAAAACCCCAAACAGCAAGCAATGCAGGTGTAGAAGCACGGTGGCTAGGAAAAACTCCCTAGAAAGGCCAAAACCTAGGAAGAAACCTAGAGAGGAACCAGGCTATGTGGGGTGGCCAGTCCTCTTCTGGCTGTGCCGGGTGGAGATTATAACAGAACATGGCCAAGATGTTCAAATGTTCATAAATGACCAGCATGGTCGAATAATAATAAGGCAGAACAGTTGAAACTGGAGCAGCAGCACAGTCAGGTGGAAGTTGAAACTGGAGCAGCAGCATGGCCAGGTGGACTGGGGACAGCAAGGAGTCATCATGTCAGGTAGTCCTGGGGCATGGTCCTAGGGCTCAGGTCCTCCGAGAGAGAGAAAGAAAGAGAGAAGGAGAGAATTAGAGAACGCACACTTAGATTCACACAGGACACCGAATAGGACAGGAGAAGTACTCCAGATATAACAAACTGACCCCAGCCCCCCGACACATAAACTACTGCAGCATAAATACTGGAGGCTGAGACAAATATACTACTACTACCACAACTACCATAAATAAATCTACTACTAACTACCACAAATAAATCTACTACTAACTACCACAACTAAATCTACTACTACTACCTACCACAACTAAATATACTACTACTACTACCTACCACAACTCAATCTACTACTACTACCACAACTCAATCTACTACTACTACCACCTAAAACAACTAAATATACTACTACTACCACCTAAAACAACAAAATCTACTACTACTACCTACCACAACTAAATCTACTACTATTACTACTACTACCTACAGCAACTAAATCTACTACTACTACCACAACTAAATCTACTACCTCCTACCACAACTAAATATACTACTACTACTACCTACCACAACTCAATCTACTACAACTACCTGCCTCAACTAAATCTACTACTACCTACCACAACTAAATCTACTACAACTACCACCTACAGCAACTAAATCTAATAATACTACCACAACTAAATCTACTACCTCCTACCACAACTAAATCTACTACTACAACTACCTACCACAACTATATGTATTACTATTGTACTTCAATGTGCTTCATTCTAACAGTACCATATAATTATATTATTTCAACAGAGATATTGACAGTCCAACCCCTAGTACTGACTCCAGGTGAGATATACTGTACCTGTCTACTGAGAGAGAACACCTGTTAGATATACTGTACCTGTCTACTGAGAGAGACCACCTGTTAGATATACTGTACCTGTCTACTGAGAGAGAACACCTGTTAGATATACTGTACCTGTCTACTAAGAGAGAACACCTGTTAGATATACTGTACCTGTCTACTGAGAGAGAACACCTGTTAGATATAGATATACTGTACCTGTCTACTGAGAGAGAACACCTGTTAGATATACTGTACCTGTCTACTGAGAGAGAACACCTGTTAGATATAGATATACTGTACCTGTCTACTGAGAGAGAACACCTGTTAGATATAGATATACTGTACCTGTCTACTGAGAGAGAACACCTGTTAGATATACTGTACCTGTCTACTGAGAGAGAACACCTGTTAGATATACTGTACCTGTCTACTGAGAGAGAACACCTGTTAGATATAGATATACTGTACCTGTCTACTGAGAGAGAACACCTGTTAGATATACTGTACTCATGACGAGTCAGAGCTTTAAATTATCTGTTTTAATCTGTTTTCTGTTTTACAGTGTAAATGAAAATGTGTTGGAGGACCTTGAAGACGACGACTTTATCCCCATCAACACGAACACAACAAGGTATTCGAAAGTTAGTCGGTTTTCACTGTGTGCTTCCTATACTAGTGTCTGTTTTCACTGTGTGCTTCCTATACTAGTGTCTACTTCCACTGTGTGCTTCCTATACTAGTGTCTACTTCCACTGTGTGCTTCCTATACTAGTGTCTACTTCCACTGTGTGCTTCCTATACTAGTGTCTGTTTTCACTGTGTGCTTCCTATACTAGTGTCTACTTCCACTGTGTGCTTCCTATACTAGTGTCTGTTTTCACTGTGTGCTTCCTATACTAGTGTCTGTTTTCACTGTGTGCTTCCTATACTAGTGTCTGTTTTCACTGTGTGCTTCCTATACTAGTGTCTGTTTTCACTGTGTGCTTCCTATACTAGTGTCTACTTCCACTGTGTGCTTCCTATACTAGTGTCTGTTTTCACTGTGTGCTTCCTATACTAGTGTCTGTTTTCACTGTGTGCTTCCTATACTAGTGTCTACTTCCACTGTGTGCTTCCTATACTAGTGTCTACTTCCACTGTGTGCTTCCTATACTAGTGTCTGTTTTCACTGTGTGCTTCCTATACTAGTGTCTGTTTTCACTGTGTGCTTCCTATACTAGTGTCTGTTTTCACTGTGTGCTTCCTATACTAGTGTCTGTTTTCACTGTGTGCTTCCTATACTAGTGTCTACTTCCACTGTGTGCTTCCTATACTAGTGTCTACTTCCACTGTGTGCTTCCTATACTAGTGTCTGTTTTCACTGTGTGCTTCCTATACTAGTGTCTGTTTTCACTGTGTGCTTCCTATACTAGTGTCTACTTCCACTGTGTGCTTCCTATACTAGTGTCTGTTTTCACTGTGTGCTTCCTATACTAGTGTCTGTTTTCACTGTGTGCTTCCTATACTAGTGTCTGTTTTCACTGTGTGCTTCCTATACTAGTGTCTACTTCCACTGTGTGCTTCCTATACTAGTGTCTACTTCCACTGTGTGCATCCTATACTAGTGTCTGTTTTCACTGTGTGCTTCCTATACTAGTGTCTGTTTTCACTGTGTGCTTCCTATACTAGTGTCTACTTCCACTGTGTGCTTCCTATACTAGTGTCTACTTCCACTGTGTGCTTCCTATACTAGTGTCTGTTTTCACTGTGTGCTTCCTATACTAGTGTCTGTTTTCACTGTGTGCATCCTATACTAGTGTCTACTTCCACTGTGTGCATCTTATACTAGTGTCTGTTGGCAAACCCCATACCTCGTCCAATGTTGAATTGAGCTCAGTCTCCAGACTAACTGTGGTGTCCCCCCCCCCCCTCCACCCTCTCTCTCTTCAGACATACGTGGAAGAGGTCCTGGGACGTCAACCCTATCACTACCACAGACAAGAGGTGAATGAACCTCCTCACAGATCATCACTTATACACATCCACAGTGCCCCCCCCACGCTCCTAACCAAGCCCACGTCAAACCACCCAACCATCCAGTACTAAAAGTCTGTTATGTTCTCTCATCTCAGTGAGGAGGAGGAGCCTGAGGAGCAGGATCCACAGGTGTCCCTGGTTACGGTTCAGAAACAGTAAGCACCCCCCCCACACACACAGCTCACCCCTTTCACACACAACACTGTACTGAGTCACTTGTCACACACATAGCCTCAGCCTCTTTCTGTCCTCTAGTAGAAACACCCTCAGCCTCTGTTTATAATCTCTAGTAGAAACACCCCCAGCCTCTGTTTATAATCTCTAGTAGTAACACCCCCAGCCTCTGTTTATAATCTCTAGTAGTAACACCCCCAGCCTCTGTTTATAACCTCCATTAGTAACACCGTCAGCCTCTGTTTATAATCTCTAGTAGTAACACCCCCAGCCTCTGTTTATAACCTCCATTAGTAACACCGTCAGCCTCTGTATATAACCTCTAGTAGAAACACCCTCAGCCTCTGTTTATAATCTCTAGTAGAAACACCCCCAGCCTCTGTTTATAATCTCTAGTAGTAACACCCTCAGCCTCTGTTTATAAGCTCTAGTAGTAACACCCTCAGCCTCTGTTTATAACCTCCAGGTAACACCCTCAGCCTCTGTTTATAACCTCCAGGTAACACCCTCAGCCTCTGTTTATAACCTCTAGTAGTAACACCCCCAGCCTCTGTTTATAACCTCCATTAGTAACACCCTCAGCCTCTGTTTATAACCTCCATTAGTAACACCCTGAGCCTCTGTTTATAACCTCCATTAGTAACATCCTCAGCCTCTGTTTATAACCTCCATTAGTAACACCCTCAGCCTCTGTTTATAACCTCCATTAGTAACACCCTGAGCCTCTGTTTATAGCTCCATTAGTAACACCCTCAGCCTCTGTTTATAACCTCTAGTAGTAACACCCTCAGCCTCTGTTTATAACCTCCATTAGTAACACCCTCAGCCTCTGTTTATAACCTCCAGGTAACACCCCCAGCCTCTGTTTATAAACTCTAGTAGTAACACCCTCAGCCTCTGTTTATAATCTCTAGTAGTAACACCCTCAGCCTCTGTTTATAACCTCCATTAGTAACACCCTCAGCCTCTGTTTAAAAGCTCTAGTAGTAACACCCTCAGCCTCTGTTTATAAGCTCTAGTAGTAACACCCTCAGCCTCTGTTTATAAGCTCTAGTAGAAACACCCCCAGCCTCTGTTTATAACCTCTAGTAGTAACACCCCCAGCCTCTGTTTATAAGCTCTAGTAGTAACACCCCCAGCCTCTGTTTATAACCTCCATTAGTAACACCCTCAGCCTCTGTTTATAATCTCTAGTAGTAACACCCTCAGCCTCTGTTTATAACCTCCATTAGTAACACTGTCAGCCTCTGTTTATAACCTCCATTAGTAACACCCTCAGCCTCTGTTTATAAGCTCTAGTAGTAACACCCTCAGCCTCTGTTTATAACCTCCATTAGTAACACCCTCAGCCTCTGTTTATAAGCTCTAGTAGTAACACCCTCAGCCTCTGTTTATAACCTCCATTAGTAACACCCTCAGCCTCTGTTTATAACCTCCATTAGTAACACTGTCAGCCTCTGTTTATAACCTCCATTAGTAACACCCTCAGCCTCTGTTTATAAGCTCTAGTAGTAACACCCTCAGCCTCTGTTTATAACCTCCATTAGTAACACCCTCAGCCTCTGTTTATAAGCTCTAGTAGTAACACCCTCAGCCTCTGTTTATAACCTCCATTAGTAACACCCTCAGCCTCTGTTTATAATCTCTAGTAGTAACACCCTCAGCCTCTGTTTATAACCTCCATTAGTAACACCGTCAGCCTCTGTTTATAACCTCCATTAGTAACACCCTCAGCCTCTGTTTATAAGCTCTAGTAGTAACACCCTCAGCCTCTGTTTATAACCTCCATTAGTAACACCCTCAGCCTCTGTTTATAACCTCCATTAGTAACACCCTCAGCCTCTGTTTATAACCTCCATTAGTAACACCATCAGCCTCTGTTTATAACCTCCAGGTAACACCCTCAGTTTATAACCTCCATTATTAACACCCCAGCCTCTGTTTATAACCTCCATTAGTAACACCCCCAGCCTCTGTTTAACCTCCATTAGTAACACCCTCAGCCTCTGTTTATAACCTCCATTAGTAACACCATCAGCCCCTGTTTATAACCTCCATTAGTAACACCATCAGCCTCTGTTTATAACCTCCATTAGTAACACCCCCATTCTCTGTTTATAACCTCTAGTAGTAACACCCTCAGCCTCTGTTTATAACCTCCATTAGTAACACCCTCAGCCTCTGTTTATAACCTCCATTAGTAACACCCTCAGCCTCTGTTTATAACCTCCAGGTAACACCCTCAGTTTATAACCTCCATTAGTAACACCCCCAGCCTCTGTTTATAACCTCCAGGTAACACCCCCAGCCTCTGTTTATAATCTCTAGTAGTAACACCCTCAGCCTCTGTTTATAACCTCCAGGTAACACCCCAGCCTCTGTTTATAACCTCCATTAGTAACACCATCAGCCTCTGTTTATAACCTCCATTAGTAACACCCTCAGCCTGTGTTTATAACCTCTAGTAGTAACACCCTCAGCCTCTGTTTATAACCTCCATTAGTAACACCCTCAGCCTCTGTTTATAACCTCCATTAGTAACACCCTCAGCCTGTGTTTATAACCTCTAGTAGTAACACCCTCAGCCTCTGTTTATAACCTCCATTAGTAACACCCTCAGCCTCTGTTTATAACCTCCATTAGTAACACCCTCAGTCTCTGTTTATAACCTCCATTAGTAACACCCTCAGCCTGTGTTTATAACCTCTAGTAGTAACACCATCAGCCTCTGTTTATAACCTCCATTAGTAACACCCCCAGCCTCTGTTTATAACCTCCATTAGTAACACCCCCAGCCTCTGTTTATAACCTCTAGTAGTAACACCCCCAGCCTCTGTTTATAACCTCCAGGTAACACCCCCAGCCTCTGTTTATAACCTCCATTAGTAACACCCTCAGCCTCTGTTTATAACCTCCAGGTGACACCCTCAGCCTCTGTTTATAACCTCCATTAGTAACACCATCAGCCTCTGTTTATAACCTCCAGGTGACACCCTCAGCCTCTGTTTATAACCTCTAGTAGTAACACCCTCAGCCTCTGTTTATAACCTCCAGGTGACACCCTCAGCCTCTGTTTATAACCTCCATTAGTAACACCATCAGCCTCTGTTTATACCTCTAGTAGAAACACCCTCAGCCTCTGTTTATAATCTCTAGTAGAAACACCCCCAGCCTCTGTTTATAACCTCTAGTAGTAACACCCCCAGCCTCTGTTTATAACCTCTAGTAGTAACACCCTCAGCCTCTGTTTATAACCTCCATTAGTAACACCCTCAGCCTCTGTTTATAACATAACCTCCAGGTAACACCCCCAGCCTCTGTTTATAACCTCTAGTAGTAACACCCCCAGCCTCTGTTTATAATCTCTAGTAGTAACACCCCCAGCCTCTGTTTATAACCTCCATTAGTAACACCCTCAGCCTCTGTTTATAACCTCCATTAGTAACACCATCAGCCTCTGTTTATAACCTCCATTAGTAACACCCTCAGCCTCTGTTTATAAGCTCTAGTAGTAACACCCTCAGCCTCTGTTTATAACCTCCATTAGTAACACCATCAGCCTCTGTTTATAACCTCCAGGTAACACCCTCAGTTTATAACCTCCATTAGTAACACCCCCAGCCTCTGTTTATAACCTCCAGGTAACACCCCCAGCCTCTGTTTATAATCTCTAGTAGTAACACCCTCAGCCTCTGTTTATAACCTCCAGGTAACACCCCAGCCTCTGTTTATAACCTCCATTAGTAACACCCTCAGCCTGTGTTTATAACCTCTAGTAGTAACACCCTCAGCCTCTGTTTATAACCTCCATTAGTAACACCCTCAGCCTCTGTTTATAACCTCCATTAGTAACACCCTCAGCCTGTGTTTATAACCTCTAGTAGTAACACCCCCAGCCTCTGTTTATAACCTCCATTAGTAACACCCTCAGCCTCTGTTTATAACCTCCATTAGTAACATCCTCAGCCTCTGTTTATAACCTCCATTAGTAACACCCTCAGCCTGTGTTTATAACCTCTAGTAGTAACACCCTCAGTCTCTGTTTATAACCTCCATTAGTAACACCCTCAGCCTCTGTTTATAACCTCCATTAGTAACACCCTCAGCCTGTGTTTATAACCTCTAGTAGTAACACCCCCAGCCTCTGTTTATAACCTCCAGGTAACACCCCCAGCCTCTGTTTATAACCTCCATTAGTAACACCCTCAGCCTCTGTTTATAACCTCCAGGTGACACCCTCAGCCTCTGTTTATAACCTCCAGGTAACACCCCCAGCCTCTGTTTATAACCTCCATTAGTAACACCCTCAGCCTCTGTTTATAACCTCCAGGTGACACCCTCAGCCTCTGTTTATAACCTCCAGGTGACACCCTCAGCCTCTGTTTATAACCTCCATTAGTAACACCATCAGCCTCTGTTTATAACCTCCAGGTGACACCCTCAGCCTCTGTTTATAACCTCTAGTAGTAACACCCTCAGCCTCTGTTTATAACCTCTAGTAGTAACACCCTCAGCCTCTGTTTATAACCTCCATTAGTAACACCATCAGCCTCTGTTTATACCTCTAGTAGTAACACCCTCAGCCCCTGTTTATAACCTCCATTATAAACACCCTCAGCCTCTGTTTATAACCTCCATTAGTAACACCCTCAGCCTCTGTTTATAACCTCCAGGTAACACCCTCAGCCTCTGTTTATAACCTCCATTAGTAACACCCTCAGCCTCTGTTTATAACCTCCAGGTAACACCCTCAGCCCCTCTCAGCCCCTGTTTATAACCTCCAGGTAACACCCTCAGCCCAGTGAACCAGAACACTGAATTGGTGCTGCTGTATATAGGTCAGATACATACCCGTTAGCCCTTTCCCTAACATCTTTAGTAAACTGATCTCTTTACACCCATCACTGTGTACATGACGTTACCATGTCTTCCTATGGGAGCGGTATGTATGATGTCTTCATGGTGTTTGTGTTGTAGGTCATCTGACAGTGAATCACCATGGGATAGATGGAGTGCACCAACTGTCTGTAAAGAGAAGAGGTATGACCACCGCTATAGGACGTATTAGTCTTTATTTTACAACACAATGCCTTTAATCATTGACTAACATTATCAGCATAATGCTAGAAGCATGTTAGAGAGAGGAAGGAGAGACAGGGAGACAATACCAGAGAGAGAGAGAGAGAGAGGAAGGAGAGACAGGGAGAAAATACCAGAGAGAGAGAGAGAGGAAGGAGAGAGAGGGAGAAAATACCAGAGAGAGAGGGAGAGACAGGGAGAAAATACCAGAGAGAGAGAGAGAGAGAGGAAGGAGAGAGAGGGAGAAAATACCAGAGAGAGAGAGAGAGAGGAAGGAGAGACAGGGAGAAAATACCAGAGAGAGAGAGAGGAAGGAAGGAGAGACAGGGAGAAAATACCAGAGAGAGAGAGAGGAAGGAGAGACAGGGAGAAAATACCAGAGAGAGAGAGAGGAAGGAGAGACAGGGAGAAAATACCAGAGAGAGAAAGAATGAGAGCGAGACCAAAGAAAGAGCGAAAGAAAAATAGAAAGAAAGAGAGGGAGAGAGAGAGAGAGAGAGGTAATGGTTAACTGCAGTTTGACTAGAAGGGGAGGAGAGGTCGGTAAGGTAACACTACAGAAGTGTCAGACCACACCTGTCTTAGCCAGTAAAGCAACCAGAGAAACATAATCCCTGCCATTCCTCTACCTATCCTCTGGAAGGGGGAACGACTGGCAGAAGGAGACACACATAGCTTACTACAGATGAGAAGTGACTAAAGTAAAGTTAAATAGACTTGGAGGAGAACGCAGAGCTAGGTGTGTTTCTTAAAAATCTGAAATGTTAGCTGGTTGACTATTGGCAGACGGAGACACACTCTTCACAGGGAAACATACAGCCTAGCATCAGAGTTGAGGAGGAACAAGTTAGAGACTTGGAACCCACTGGGCTCACACTGGTTGAAGCAACATTGTTTCCACGTCATTTCAATGAAATTACATTGAACCAACGTGGAATAGACGTTGAATTGACGGCTGTGCCCAGTGTGGCTATTGGAAGCCATTCTCTAGAAGTGGGTGTTCTGACGATATTACTGTCTCTTCTTCATCACAGAGACCCAGAGCCTTCAATGGACCGGTGAGTGTCACGTCTTACACAGCAACATGTTAATATCTCTTCATGTTTCCTCATGTCTGTCGTAGCATTCCTTTCCATTGTCTGCTGTAATCTCAAATCTTCACAACACGCTCTTTGTTGCTGTGCTTAAGGAAGGGACACGTGGAACGGGAACCTAATGAATGTTATAGTTGGAGATACCTAAACTAGGGCTTCTATGATAGTAAGGAATCTATTGGTAGTAAGATAGGAAACCAAATACATGTGATATTTTGGGACACTAAAGATATGTGTAGGAGACACTGTGAGGGTCATAGCACATCCAGGTTATCCAGGAGAAACTGTGAAGGTCATAGCACATACTGGTTATCCAGGAGACACTGTGAAGGTCATAGCACATACAGGTTATCCAGGAGACACTGTGAAGGTCATAGCACATACAGGTTATCCAGGAGACACTGTGAAGGTCATAGCACATACGGGTTATCCAGGAGACACTGTGAAGGTAATAGCACATACTGGTTATCCAGGAGACACTGTGAAGGTCATAGCACATACGGGTTATCCAGGAGACACTGTGAAGGTCATAGCACATACAGGTTATCCACTAGTCGTACCTTTTCAGTACCTGGGAATGTATAATATAGTAGTGGTGGTAAGAGGGAGACCCAGTAAGAGATTTAGGCCAAAGCAGCTGTATTATCCATCTGTATTGGATCTAAGGTTTCCTCCCTGACTGTTGTGTTGAGCTCTGTGTCAAGCCTCTGGTACATACCAGTATAGTCTGTCCATACCAGTATAGTCTGTCCTCTGTATCAAGTCTCTGGTACATACCAGTATAGTCTGTCCATACCAGTATAGTCTGTCCTCTGTGTCAAGCCTCTGGTACATACCAGTATAGTCTGTCCATACCAGTATAGTCTGTCCATACCAGTATAGTCTGTCCTCTGTATCAAGCCTCTGGTACATACCAGTATAGTCTGTCCATACCAGTATAGTCTGTCGATGCCAGTATAGTCTGTCCATACCAGTGTAGTCTGTCCATACCAGTATAGTCTGTCCATACCAGTATAGTCTGTCCATGCCAGTATAGTCTGTCCACACCAGTATAGTCTGTCCTCTGTATCAAGCCTCTCTGGTACATACCAGTATAGTCTGTCCATACCAGTATAGTCTGTCCTCTGTATCAAGCCTCTCTCGTACTACTCATAGATATACCAGTATAGTCTGTCCACACCAGTATAGTCTGTCCATACCAGTATAGTCTGTCCATACCAGTATAGTCTGTCCTCTGTATCAAGCCTCTCTGGTACATACCAGTATAGTCTGTCCATACCAGTATAGTCTGTCCTCTGTATCAAGCCTCTCTCGTACTACTCATAGATATACCAGTATAGTCTGTCCACACCAGTATAGTCTGTCCATACCAGTATAGTCTGTCCATACCAGTATAGTCTGTCCTCTGTATCAAGCCTCTCTGGTACATACCAGTAGTCTGTCCACACCAGTATAGTCTGTCCATACCAGTATAGTCTGTCCTCTGTATCAAGCCTCTCTGGTACATACCAGTATAGTCTGTCCACACCAGTATAGTCTGTCCATACCAGTATAGTCTGTCCTCTGTATCAAGCCTCTGGTACATACCAGTATAGTCTGTCCACACCAGTATAGTCTGTCCTCTGTATCAAGCCTCTGGTACATACCAGTATAGTCTGTCCACACCAGTATAGTCTGTCCACACCAGTATAGTCTGTCCATACCAGTATAGTCTGTCCTCTGTATCAAGCCTCTCTCGTACTACTCATAGATATACCAGTATAGTCTGTCCACACCAGTATAGTCTGTCCATACCAGTATAGTCTGTCCATACCAGTATAGTCTGTCCTCTGTATCAAGCCTCTCTGGTACATACCAGTATAGTCTGTCCACACCAGTATAGTCTGTCCATACCAGTATAGTCTGTCCTCTGTATCAAGCCTCTCTCGTACTACCCATAGACATACCAGTATAGTCTGTCCACACCAGTATAGTCTGTCCATACCAGTATAGTCTGTCCTCTGTATCAAGCCTCTCTCGTACTACTCATAGATATACCAGTATAGTCTGTCCACACCAGTATAGTCTGTCCACACCAGTATAGTCTGTCCTCTGTATCAAGCCTCTCTGGTACATACCAGTATAGTCTGTCCATACCAGTATAGTCTGTCCTCTGTATCAAGCCTCTCTCGTACTACCCATAGATATACCAGTATAGTCTGTCCATACCAGTATAGTCTGTCCTCTGTATCAAGCCTCTCTCGTACTACCCATAGATATACCAGTATAGTCTGTCCATACCAGTATAGTCTGTCCACACCAGTATAGTCTGTCCACACCAGTATAGTCTGTCCATACCAGTATAGTCTGTCCATACCAGTATAGTCTGTCCTCTGTATCAAGCCTCTCTCGTACTACTCATAGACAAACCAGTATAGTTTGTCCTGTGTTTTCCTGTCCCATTCTGTTTCTCTGCTATGTTCTATTCGACCCATAATGACACACTGTCTGATATACAGTATTATTTCCTCTAGTTCTAGCTCCTACTCCAGGACCTTGGACAGTTCTGCCAACCAGAGACCCACGTCACCAGACACCGAGTCCAAGAAGTGAGTGAATCATGAGAAGGATGGGGGTGGAACTTTAGAAGTACAGTGGGTTATACCAGTTACTCTAGTAATGATGGTTACTATGTGATGGTTACTATCAACGTGATGGTTACTATGTGATGGTTACTATCAACGTGATGGTTACTATGTGATGGTTACTATGTGATGGTTACTATGTGATGGTTACTATGTGATGGTTATTATCAATGTGATGGTTACTATGTGATGGTTACTATCAACATGATGGTTACTATGTGATGGTTATTATCAATGTGATGGTTACTGTGTGATGGTTATTATCAATGTGATGGTTACTATGTGATGGTTACTATCAACGTGATGGTTACTATCAACGTGATGGTTACTATCAATGTGATGGTTCCTATGTGATGTTATTATCAATGTGATGGTTACTATGTGATGGTTACTATCAACGTGATGGTTACTATGTGATGTTATTATCAATGTGATGGTTACTATGTGATGTTATTATCAATGTGATGGTTACTATGTGATGTTATTATCAATGTGATGGTTACTATGTGATGGTTACTATCAATGTGATGGTTCCTATGTGATGTTATTATCAATGTGATGGTTACTATGTGATGGTTACTATCAACGTGATGGTTACTATGTGATGTTATTATCAATGTGATGGTTACTATGTGATGTTATTATCAATGTGATGGTTACTATGTGATGGTTACTATCAACGTGATGGTTCCTATGTGATGTTATTATCAATGTGATGGTTACTATGTCATGGTTACTATGTGATGTTATTATCAATGTGATGGTTACTATGTGATGGTTATTATCAACGTGATGGTTACTATGTGATGGTTATTATCAATGTGATGGTTACTATGTGATGGTTACTATCAATGTGATGGTTACTATCAACGTGATGGTTACTATCAATGTGATGGTTACTATGTGATGGTTACTATCAATGTGATGGTTACTATGTGATGGTTACTATCAACGTGATGGTTACTATGTGATGGTTTTTATCAATGTGATGGTTTCTATGTGATGGTTTTTATCAATGTGACGGTTTCTATGTGATGGTTTTTATCAATGTGATGGTTACTATCAACGTGATGGTTACTATGTGATGGTTACAATAAGTATCTCTCTCCTCCCCCATCCTCTCTCCTTCTCTCTCTTCCCCCTCCTCTCTCCTCCCCCCTCTTCTCCCCTTCTCTCCCCTCCTCTCCTCCCCTTCTCCCTCCTCCCCCCCTTCTTTCTCCTCCCTCCTTCTCTCTCCTCCCTCGTCCCCCTTCTCTCTCCTCCTCCGTCCTTCTCTCTCCTCCTCCGTCCTTCTCTCTCCTCCTCCGTCCTTCTCTCTCTCCTCCCTCAGGGGTTTTGTGTACCTGAAGGAGTACGTGAACGCTACAGACCTAACCAAGCACAACACCAGAGACAACGTTCCTGACTATGTAACGTCTAGTTCTACCAGCCATTCCTACAGCAGCCCCTCTTACACCAGGTAACACTACTTTGACCACGCCACACTTTGAAAATAACTCCTTGGTCCTTGTTGTTCAAATCTGAAGGAACACAGATAGGTGTAATCAACATGACAGAAGGAAGCTACAAGACGAGATGGGTGGAGTGGAGTCATCACCATATTCAAATCAAACTTTATTGCTTACACCTATCCAGTTCCTTCAGATTGGCAAATAAGTGGTACGGACACCAAGGTTATTATAGTAAATCAAAACTGAAACTAAAATAAAACAAAAATTGGAAAAAACGATTTAGTAAACTGAAATAAAAATAAAAACGCCACATTTGAAAAACTGAAACTATTATCTTTGACTGCAAAACAATTCAATAAAAACCATCATAAATTAAGTCTAAGTTTAAGTTTTTTCCATCTAAATTTTAGCCAAAAATATAAAATATATAAAAAATATAAAACAGGGCCAAGCTACAACAGCTTGTGAAGTTGCTGGAGCCGAGGGCGAACACGGAGCGCAACAGGGCCAAGCTACAACAGCTTGTGAAGTTACTGGAGCCGGGCGAACACGGAGCGCAACAGGGCCAAGCTACAACAGCTTGTGAAGTTACTGGAGCCGAGGGCGAACACGGAGCGCAACTGGGCCAAGCTACAACAGCTTGTGAAGTTGCTGGAGCCGAGGGCGAACACGGAGCGCAACTGGGCCAAGCTACAACAGCTTGTGAAGTTACTGGAGCCGGGCGAACACGGAGCGCAACAGGGCCAAGCTACAACAGCTTGTGAAGTTACTGGAGCCGAGGGCGAACACGGAGCGTAACTGGGCCAAGCTACAACAGCTTGTGAAGTTACTGGAGCCGGGCGAACACGGAGCGCAACAGGGCCAAGCTACAACAGCTTGTGAAGTTGCTGGAGCCGGGCGAACACGGAGCGTAACTGGGCCAAGCTACAACAGCTTGTGAAGTTGCTGGAGCCGGGGGCGAACACGGAGCGTAACTGGGCCAAGCTACAACAGCTTGTGAAGTTGCTGGAGCCGGGGGCGAACACGGAGCGTAACTGGGCCAAGCTACAACAGCTTGTGAAGTTGCTGGAGCCGAGGGCGAACACGGAGCGTAACTGGGCCAAGCTACAACAGCTTGTGAAGTTGCTGGAGCCGGGGCGAACACGGAGCGTAACTGGGCCAAGCTACAACAGCTTGTGAAGTTGCTGGAGCCGAGGGCGAACACGGAGCGCAACTGGGCCAAGCTACAACAGCTTGTGAAGTTGCTGGAGCCGAGGGCGAACACGGAGCGCAACTGGGCCAAGCTACAACAGCTTGTGAAGTTGCTGGAGCCGAGGGCGAACACGGAGCGCAACTGGGCCAAGCTACAACAGCTTGTGAAGTTGCTGGAGCCGAGGGCGAACACGGAGCGCAACTGGGCCAAGCTACAACAGCTTGTGAGTTGCTGGAGCCGAGGGCGAACACGGAGCGCAACTGGGCCAAGCTACAACAGCTTGTGAAGTTGCTGGAGCCGAGGGCGAACACGGAGCGCAACTGGGCCAAGCTACAACAGCTTGTGAAGTTGCTGGAGCCGAGGTGAAGTTGCTGGAGCGAACACGGAGCGTAACTGGGCCAAGCTACAACAGCTTGTGAAGTTGCTGGAGCCGGGCGAACACGGAGCGTAACTGGGCCAAGCTACAACAGCTTGTGAAGTTGCTGGAGCCGGGCGAACACGGAGCGTAACTGGGCCAAGCTACAACAGCTTGTGAAGTTGCTGGAGCCGGGGCGAACACGGAGCGCAACTGGGCCAAGCTACAACAGCTTGTGAAGTTGCTGGAGCCGAGGGCGAACACGGAGCGTAACTGGGCCAAGCTACAACAGCTTGTGAAGTTGCTGGAGCCGGGGCGAACACGGAGCGCAACTGGGCCAAGCTACAACAGCTTGTGAAGTTGCTGGAGCCGAGGGCGGGCCAACACGGAGCTGCAACTGGGCCAAGCTACAACAGCTTGTGAAGTTGCTGGAGCCGAGGGCGAACACGGAGCGTAACTGGGCCAAGCTACAACAGCTTGTGAAGTTGCTGGAGCCGGGGCGAACACGGAGCGCAACTGGGCCAAGCTACAACAGCTTGTGAAGTTGCTGGAGCCGAGGGCGAACACGGAGCGCAACTGGGCCAAGCTACAACAGCTTGTGAAGTTGCTGGAGCCGAGGGCGAACACGGAGCGCAACTGGGCCAAGCTACAACAGCTTGTGAGTTGCTGGAGCCGAGGGCGAACACGGAGCGCAACTGGGCCAAGCTACAACAGCTTGTGAGTTGCTGGAGCCGAGGGCGAACACGGAGCGCAACTGGGCCAAGCTACAACAGCTTGTGAAGTTGCTGGAGCCGAGGGCGAACACGGAGCGCAACTGGGCCAAGCTACAACAGCTTGTGAAGTTGCTGGAGCCGAGGGCGAACACGGAGCGCAACTGGGCCAAGCTACAACAGCTTGTGAAGTTGCTGGAGCCGAGGGCGAACACGGAGCGCAACTGGGCCAAGCTACAACAGCTTGTGAAGTTGCTGGAGCCGAGGGCGAACACGGAGCGCAACTGGGCCAAGCAACAACAGCTTGTGAAGTTGCTGGAGCCGAGGGCGAACACGGAGCGCAACTGGGCCAAGCTACAACAGCTTGTGAAGTTGCTGGAGCCGAGGGCGAACACGGAGCGCAACTGGGCCAAGCTACAACAGCTTGTGAAGTTGCTGGAGCCGAGGGCGAACACGGAGCGTAACTGGGCCAAGCAACAACAGCTTGTGAAGTTGCTGGAGCCGAGGGCGAACACGGAGCGCAACTGGGCCAAGCTACAACAGCTTGTGAAGTTACTGGAACCGTTCTCAATCCACACACGACCAACTTCAAAGTGGCAGCCTGATGTGTCTGATGTGGTGCCGTGCCGTCTCAACTTTGAGGCACACCTGCAGTCACTACTGTTGCAAGGCAGTTGGCACAGGTCCTCTCGAAGTCACTGCGGGAGCGCTTTGCATGCATACTGAACCCCTGTCCAGCCGGAGGGTCAACCTGGCAGTGTATTAAGTACCTGGTAAAAGCAGCATGTTTACAGAGTCACCTCCCCAGTACTGACAGGTAAAGGACAGATGTTTATCCAACACTGGATCTGGTTTCTGCCCCTGTATCCCAAGATGTATTAACCACAAAATCTTGTTTGTTTGAAGAGAAAAACACACACTGACGGACAGACTGCGAACTTATAGATTTATGAAGAATGTTTTTGGTGCTATTGTTTCAGCTGTTTCTATTAAAACCTTTTGAAGGGGTTAGTCAGTGATGAAGTCATGGCACCTGCCTGCCTGCCTGTTTAATGAAGTTATGTATTATTAGTTGTTTTTTCCTCTCCTGTCAGATAAAGGTGAAGGTACATGATTCTTCTTACATCAGCTACTAAAGTTAAAAAGCTTTGGATTGGTGTAAACATGGGCAAGACAGTTTCTTTCCACCATATTTCTTGCACCAGTCTTGCCACTTACCCTTTAAATGCAAGTCACATTAGGATTGATTTATAATTTAAATCTAACCAAACCTATGTCCAGGCTATGGACTTGCATGTAATCTAGTGGCCAAAAGCCTGTATTAACATGGGCAGCACCATTGAGAACTTTCACCATTTTGATTTAGTCAACGGGACTTCCAATTTATTTGACTGATCTCTTCTGGCATGACCTGATGACCCGGTTGGCATGACCTGATGACCCGGTTGGCATGACCTGATGACCCGGTTGGCATGACCTGATGACCCGGTTGGCATGACCTGATGACCCTGTTGGCATGACCTGATAACCCGGTTGGTATGACCTGATGACCCGGTTGGCATGACCTGATGACCCGGTTGGCATGGCCTGATGACCCGGTTGGCATGGCCTGATAACCCGGTTCCTGGTGTAGAAGAACATGGATTATTTAAAGATGGAGATGCCCCCTCAGACATCATCATGACACAGATCCTACACTATGGTCCTGGTCCATCCCCTTATCATCACCATCATGACACAGATGTTATGTCTGTCTATGGTCCTGGTCCATCCCCTTATCATCACCATCATGACACAGATCCAGATGTTATGTCTGTCTATGGTCCTGGTCCATCCCCCTATCATCACCATCATGACACAGATCCAGATGTTATGTCTATCTATGGTCCTGGTCCATCCCCTTATCATCACCATCATGACACAGATCCAGATGTTATGTCTGTCTATGGTCCTGGTCCATCCCCCTATCATCACCATCATGACACAGATCCAGATGTTATGTCTGTCTATGGTCCTGGTCCATCCCCCTATCATCACCATCATGACACAGATGTTATGTCTGTCTATGGTCCTGGTCCATCCCCCTATCATCACCATCATGACACAGATCCAGATGTTATGTATATCCACGTCTATGGTCCTGGTCCATCCCCTTATGTATTACTGCCCCCCAAGTGGTAAGAAGTGACACCGCCCCCCAAGTGGTAAGAAGTGACACCGCCCCCCAAGTGGTAAGAAGTGACACCGCCCCCCAAGTGGTAAGAAGTGACACCGCCCCCCAAGTGGTAAGAAGTGACACCGCCCCCCAAGTGGTAAGAAGTGACACCGCCCCCCATAAAAAAAACTATAGACCTTCAACATATAAATGGCTCTTAGCCTCCCACCCATTGGCTACTTTCTAAAACTGAAACTAAGTTTACAAACAAAATAGAAATGTTTTTTTTTAAAAACTGAAACTAAATAAATACTAACTGAAACTAAACTTCAAATAAAACTCTAAAAAGGAATAGACATAATAACTAATATTAAATAACAAAACCATAATAACCTTGATGGATACACATACCAGTTTGTCTTTCCTTGGCTGGAAACGTGTATGTAAAGGCTTTGATCGAATAGAGCTGTGTCCCATGCTGAACACGTCTCTCCCCCTCTACAAGGACTACCACGACGTCTGCCTGTACGTACTGTGGAGAGCAGGTGGGCAACGATGCCAAGATCACCATCGAGCACCTCAACATCTCCTGCCACCCAGCCTGCTTCAAGGTAATGACACCTGGTTATAAACATGTTATAGGTTATACACGTTGACCCTGTATCAGCTGTAAAGGTTGCGCTAGTTGTAAAAAGGGTTGTTTCAGTGGTATTAGCAGCTGTGTTGCTAGCAGGTAGCATCATCGCAGACTAGAATATAGTCTTGGCTGTGCTACATGAACAATATGCTATGTTGTCGTTGCAGTGTGGTGTTTGCAGTAAGCCAATGGGGGACTTTCTGTACAACATGTTCCTGCACAAAGGGACAGTCCACTGTGAGAGCTGCTACTCCAACGTCTTGTAGATTGCTTCTTCCCCTCGTCTCCTCGTCTCTTTTCCTTCATGGCCACAGAGGTGACAAGACTGGATGGCTGATATAACTGCTCTCTCCTATCAAGACTTGTCGTCTGCTAACAGACAGGGAACACTGCACCTTTAATTTGACAGGAATTTCTGTGTGTCACATTTTGTTTTCAGACCTTTGTTTGGGTTCTACTGAATTGAATGAGGTTAACACTGAAATACTATGGGAGTTATCGTATGGTTTAGGGTTGGTAAAGATAATAATATGATCATATTACTGATATAGTTTAATCTTCCGTCCGTTTCAATGTCCACTTTTTTTTGTTGTTGCCTTTTTCTCCTTAAAGGCTCAGTGCAGTCAAAAACATGATTTCCTGTGTTTTATATTTCCACACTATGAGGTTGGAAAAATACTGTGAAATTGTGAAAATTATGATAATTCCCTTTTAGTGTAAGGGCTGTTTGAAAAGACCTGTTCTGGTGGGATGGAGTTTAGGACTGTCTGGTGACGTCAACAGGCTGTATACGTTAATAGACCAATAACAAATAGAGTTTCAAACCTCTCTGCGAATAACAGCTAGTTTTCATGTGAGATATCCCTCCCATTAGGCTCGCCCAGTTAGGACTCAGACCAGTCCCAGACAGTCCGAGCTAAATTCTTGCTTGAGAAATTGCTCTTTGCTAAGAAGCAATTTTTATTTTATTTTAGACCATCTTGATTGAAAACAATCACAGTAAGATACTTAAAATTGTTACCCAGAAATGGTTTGGTATTGAGATAAAAATGGCTGCATTGTGCCTTTAATGTTGTAACTTGGTGAATGTATTGTGAAATATGAAGATACTGTATGTAGAAGTCTCTAAATATTATAACGTAATGACAAGATTTAACTAGGAACTGGATATGTAGATTGGCAGTTGGGTACAATTTTCTACTTTCAGTCTTGACTATGCAAAGAAAATAACTACAGATTTTCGATCAAATTTTTATTTTTTAAATTGTTTTTGACGCTTTGACTCAGAAAAACAATAAAATTGATTTATATAAACATGATAAATATAGAGTATAAAAAAATGTACATTATTGAGTGTTGAAAAGACAAGTATTGGTGACAGGTTTGAGATAACAAAACACTACTGTAACTTGGACACACATTAGGCCCTTTTGTGCCACAGATGAGGCTACCAGGCACCTCAAGTGGACAACATTAAAAAGCAGTATTGTATATATATATTTTTGTACATCTTCTCTATCCTTTACAGTCTACACTACCGATAGTTCAGTAGCAGTTCATTGGTTCTTATCGCTGGTCCACTTTGGCCACGCCCCACTGGTTAAGGGGTGCAAGTCTCTAGACAAATAGATGGCTTTCTTTCCTTGTCCTCTTTCTGTCCAAAAAAACACTGGCAATAAGGAACTTTCTCAGTTACCTCTGGCTCTCCTACTGTATGTGGTTCCTTAGCAGTGTAGGGTTCGACTAGTTATGCCTGTCCTCTGGCCCTCCTCCTAGCCAACTCCTGGATGTGATGCCAGAGCAGTGCAGGGTCTGACTCGTTATGTCTGATGAGAGACTCCAATCCTTCAGCCTGATCTAAGCTCTGCCAGTAGTCCTGCGGCCACATCTGGACCCAGCTGAAAAAAACCACACACAAATAAATAAGGCTAATAAGCACAGCAGTTTATTTGAAGGAGAAAAAAAACACTCGTGTGGATTTTAAGAAATGGAGGAATATCTCTCAATGTAAACAGTACACTGTCATAATGTACTATAAGGTTAAAGCCTTTATTTCTGAGACTGGTGGTGTCTACCTGTCATTGATGTGTAGATCCTGACGGTCTCCGAACCCCGGGCTGGGTAGAGGACATCCCATATGAGAATTATTGGCCATCTTAGGCTGGGGGGGCGGGCTCTTCTCTGGGGCTTTCCTATAGGCCTGTTCAGCTGCCAGTCTGGTATTCTCCTGGTCACAGACATAGCACTCAAAGCCGTTGAGGTAATTGGGTTTGCTCATGTCGTTCACGCCCCACTCCCTGCTCTCCAGTGCCTCCATCAGGCCAACGTTGGTAACATGGCTCGGGTTCTTAAACTGTAAATACTTAGCGTACTCTTCATCGTTCTCATCCAACGCCTTGAGGAACTTGGCTAGGTCCTGAGGTGATGGGAAGTCATCAATAAGGATGACAGAGAGGTCGTTGGGCATCCAGTCAGCTACTGATGAGGAGCCGCGGTAGACTGGTACACAGCCCTGGTGGAGAGGGCGCCATAGCTTCTCTGTCATGTAGTCCTGGAGGAAATCAAATTAAATCCAACTTTATTTAAAGTGCATTTGAAATCACAACATGCTTTACAGTTAAAACAATGAAATGACAGAGACAAATATAAATAAAAAGGCAATACGCTCTGAAAGTAACCAGGAAGTGACTACGCCTTTTAGTTTGAACGTAAACATTTTAATAATTCATGGATCTTCAATGGGCAAAATTGTAGTGCAATAGTCTTTCATGCAGTAGAAGTAAATCCATCCACAAACAAAGATTTTTTTATATCCTGAACAAAAAAAATAATTTCAAAATGTACTTCATTACAGTTCATATAAGGAAATCAGTTAATTGAAATAAATAAATGAGGCCCTAATCTATGGATTTCACATGACTGGGCAGGGGCCAAGCCTAGGAGGGCTGCCTACCCACTGGGGAGCCAGGCCAAGCCAATCAGAATACGTTTTTACCCACAAAATGTCTTTATTACAGACAGAAATACTCCTCAGCTCCCCCCTGATGATCCCGCAGGTGAAGAAGCCGGATGTGGAGGTCCTGGGCTGTTGTGGTTTCATGTGGTCTGCGATTGTGAGGCCGGTTGGACATACTGCCAAATTCTCTAAAGCGACGTTGGAAGCGGCTCATGGTAGAGAAATGAACATTCAATTCTCTGGCACCAGCTCTGGTGGACATTCCGGCAGTCAGCATGCCAATTGCGCGCTCCCTCAACTTGAGACATCCATCTGTGGCATTGTGTTGTGTGACAAAGCTGCACATTTTACAAGGTGCACCTGTTTAATGATCATGCTGTTTAATCAGCTTCTTGATATGCCACATCTGTCAGGTAGAGCTTGGCAAAAGAGAAATGATCCCTAACAGGGATGTAAAACAAATTTCTGCACACAATTTGAGAGAAACACTCAAACTTTTTGTGCTTATGAAGCATTTCTGGGATCTTTTATTTCAGCTAACGAAACATGGGACCAACACTTTACATGGTGAGTTTATATTTTTGTTCACATTTTCAATTAGTTTTTAATATGAGGCGACTTTACTGAATGTCACCTTTTGACATAACGATGAGGGGGAAAAAGTTACAGAGGAACAAAGATCACCCCCCTCCCCCTCCCAAAAAAAGGCTAACCTCTCACCTTTATCAATTTTAGCACTTTAGCATTTTTTTTTTCTTCCTCAAACTTTTTTACGATTAATTCATGATTATCCATAATTATAGTAGTATCCACATTCACGTAGAAGTGTTCGGAAACATCTTCAAAATGACACAATACATTATTCACCATTCAGTTCATATTGTATAAGAGAGATTAATTAAAAAAATTAAAACAGAAAAGGATGTCTAAAACAATAAAATCATAAATTGAAGGACAAGCTAAAAAAGCAAGTTTCAAAATGCCTGAAAACCTAAATTGTCTTTATCACTCCATTGCTCCTCTCTCTCTCTCTCTCTCACTCCCTCCTCTCTCACTCTCTCTCTCACTCCCTCCTCTCTCTCTCACTCCCTCCTCTCTCTCTCTCCCAATCTCACTCCCTCCTCTCTCTCTTACCTGACACAGGCCATTCTCCAGGGCCAGGTGGAACTTGTAGCGTGCCGTGAAGCTCATGAAGCCGGCGTCCTCCCCTGTGGCCGTGCTTGTGTCCTCCAGGTACTGAGGGAGGGGCTTACTGTTCAGACATTTCCCATACGAGTCCACCTGGAAGGAGGGGGGCAAGAGAGAGAGAGCGAGACTAAAGGGCTCAATTCATACAAATGGTTGCCAGTCTGCCAAATCATTAGATAATAAAAACCAGACATTCCTTCATATCAAAACATCTAGTCTAGAAGGGAACACATTCCATATCACTGTACCTCCATGTACTTCATGAGTTTCTGCACGTATCTGTCCCTGTCAGAGGGGACATCACAGTGTGACTGCATGTACATGATGGGGGCCAGACCCTCTCTCCTCCAGTGGTTCTTCTGCTCCAGAGACACGGCTACAGGCTGGAGCAGGTATCCCAGGGAGGGCAGCCACTGCAGGGTCAGAGGGTAGTCTGAGCCTCTCCTGAACGTGGCTGTGGAGTTGAACATCAACAAGGAACTTTTTAATTTTTTTTAAATTTCACCTTTATTTAACCAGGTAGGCAAGTTGAGAACAAGTTCTCATTTACAATTGCGACCTGGCCAAGATAAAGCAAAGCAGTTCGACAGATACAACGACAGAGTTACACATGTAGTAAAACAAACATACAGTCAATAATACAGTATAACGAAGTAGAACGAAGGGAAATGGTTTATTAACACATGTTGCTTTGAGAAAAATACAATTCAAAACAAAGCTTTGATTGCAAATGATATTCATTCAAGTGAGTGCTGTCCTTTGAGACGGCATCCCAAATAACACGCTATTCCCTACATAGAGCCCTATGGGCCCTGGATAAAAGTAGTGCACTATATAGGGAACCGGGTGCTACTTGGGACGCAGCCTTCATTTTTTTATGTGAGCGACTGTTGGCTCCAAGTACCCTTTATTTACACAAGAGTTGACACGCTGTCGTCCTGTACCTGTGTAGTTAAACAGCCTGATGCCTGGGCTGTGGGACAGGATGTAGATAAGAGTTGACATGCTGTCATCCTGTACCTGTGTAGTTAAACAGCCTGATGCCTGGGCTGTGGGACAGGACATAGTTGTTCATGGGGGACTCCTCGTGGAATAAGGCCCAGGTCTGGTGAGAGGGTCTGGGAAGAGGAGCCTCGTAGGCCCTGAAGTCTGTCCCATAGAAGATGATGGAGGAGGTACGTCTGTACAGTTGAACCTATAGAGATTTAGGATGGTGCTAGTTTATACATATCCACATTGTAGTCAATACAAACTGAAATCCATGGTCATGAAAAAAAACACGGGGCTATTATTAATAACATATTATAAACGACATGTATTAAAAGATCACAAAGAAAACACTAGCCTGGTCCCAGATCTGTTTGGTGTGACAATGGCCATAGCCATAGGAATTGGCAAAACAGCACAAACAGATCTGGGAACAGGCTAGGACAACACACAACAGTATAAACCATTGGAAGACCTAGCTATAATACTAGAACCACAGACCTTCCTATTGCGTGTGACCAGACAGGAGGAGGTGTGACAGTCGATACGTTCTGTGTCTCCGGGGAAATGAGGGAAGAGTCCTGCACTCCACCACAACAGGATGGGCAGGTCCTTGTTGCCACGTGAGTCATTGTTGCCGGGGCCGCGGTAGGAGGCAATGGAAGAGAACTCCATGTCAGACAGTGCACTCTGCGGTTGGAAGGCACCCTGATCTGTATCCACGGAGTCTCCAAAATCCACGGGGCCCCCAACGTTAAGGGGGTCCTGGGACCAGGAACAGGGCAGGGTGGACAGGAGACACAGCCACACACAGCAGGGCACCAGCCTGGCCCCCAGCCTCCCCTCCACAGACATCTGAGAACCATTATATAGATCTGACATCCTGTTTTGATTCTGTCTGCTTGTACACTGCACACCAGTCAAGTATAGAGCCATAGTCTATGGATGTTATTGGCCAATATATATGCTTCTGGCAATAGATGGCTCTTGTCTGTCCATACCGGGTTCACTTACATGATAGCTACACAGTGATATTTCACTATATACAGCCACTAAATATACTGATCTGCTGTAGCTAGCCAGCCAGCTACGTCAAAGTACGGATCAAAGCGATCTCTCTGGCTGAAACAACCACTTTGTGGGACACAATCAGACATATTACAAGGGTCATAATAAACAGCACGTAATTCTTACCGTTATCATTACAATAAACACATGAGTGTAGACGCGTTCTTCTCTCTTTTTCTCTCTCTCTGAACTCAGGAATTTCTTCTGGAAATGTGTACTTGGGTGGAGGAAACAGCGAATAAAGGGAAATAATCTGGGATCTTCCTCTAGTATGCGTCTCCACGCCAAATCAACTTTTAACGCATTACTACCATCTACAGTTCTGGAGTGGAATCACACATTGACTGTGCACTTTCACGTTATTTTCTTCAGCGATAAAACATTTAAAGAACACATAAAATAGAGAATATATACAGTCAAATCAGGGCCATTTGAACATGTTGAGGTATCCAGACTCACAGAGGATGGACCAAATTTGACAGCAAAATAAATCGACCATGCAGTTACGGGCTTTAGAACCAGGCGTCGCGACTGAACTCGAGGGCGTATTCATTACGCATATTATGTTGCAAAACGGTTATTTAAACAGAAGCAAACTGAATTAAACGAGGCCGAACAACCTGCATTTGTCCAATAGCAACTATTGTTTTCGTTGCAAAACGCACCTGTTTTGACTGACGATTACCCTGGACTGTAAAAGACTGGGGACGCACTGCAACTCCAACAAGCGAGTTCAAAGCACATCAAATTTCAGATGCAAAACTGGGCAAGCCACGACTCATATCATGGTATAGAATGAGGTAACGAAAACGATTTTACTCCTTAAATTAATGCAGTCACATGTAGTAATATTGATTATGTTGCACGTTTGATCAAATCGGTCTGTTTATTCGTAGTTTAGTTGAATAATTCAGAACAATTGATGTCAACATCACAACCCATCCACTAAACATAGCTTGCTAACGGTAACAGTCTGTGGCTTTTTTTTTTTTTAAATCCCCATCATCATCATATAGTCGCCATTTCATTTGCTAGCTATTCATCCCTATATCTAGCTAGATGTCCCGTGTAATACATTTACGAAATGGGAACACGCAGATGTGATTCTCTACAATAAAATGGCATCAGAACAACTATAGCAGTTAGTTGAGGTTAGCTACTACGTTAATTGGTTGATTCTCATGAAACCAGTTGTATCCATGGCGCTAGCAAATTGAGTTAGAAAACCATGCTGTGTCTGCAATAATAAAATATAAATCTAAAGTTTAAGATGCCTATTTTATGGCACAGTGTCTATGTTTATATACATTTGACATTTTCGCCTGAATTGTATGCACCGAAATGCTTCCAGATAAAATTATCGGGTCATTTAAAAAAATAAAACTTTACTTTAGAAAAACCTAGCTAACTTATTTGAATAAATTACAACATATTTTGTTGTAGTTTGTCCATAAATCATAAAATGGTATACGTTAATAGAAGTTTACATTAATCTAATATTTGTTGATTTAAAAACAGTGTCTTCGCACATGTTTCTCATTACAATAACACTTTTTCAAGTTGCTTTCAAAACTTTTTTAAAGTGAAGTTGTATTCCCCATGATGCGTCAGAAGGAGCAGTCCTTAGATGAAAGCAAGTTAATTTAATTTCTTCACATGTTTTAAATAAAACATCTAATGTAACCTTTTTATATGCCTTCAGAAGCAGAATCTTATTCTCAAACACCATCTTTAGGACACTTAATCTTAGTTTGTCTTTTGTTTATCCAATTGTGTACATAAAAATAACATATACATACACAAGTAATTGTGACAATTTGTCAGAAAATATTGTTGTGGTAATGAGTGAAATTGCTAAAGAAATGTTTATACAATTTTAAACATTTGATTTCAGTGTCATGTTTTAACTCAGGCCTTTTTATTAGGTGAGGAATGTAAAAACAAAAAATATTATAAATTGACTTGTTTGACTTTTTTGGACCTCCAAAACTATTGCGATAATGAGAATTTTTGCATTGGTAATTGTGGTAAAAAATGCTTAATATCTTATCAATAAACATAACAATAATTATGAAACAGATGAATACAGATCCTAATCTTAGTGATCCAAGACGAATTATGGTGGAACCTTTTTGTTGTTGTTGTTGTTGTCATGTGTTCCTGAGTCAGTCGAGTACTCATCTTCCTGACTCATCTTTGTTGTTGTTGTTGTCATGTGTTCCTGAGTCAGTCGAGTGTTCATCTTCCTGACTCATCTTTGTTGTTGTTGTTGTCATGTGTTCCTGAGTCAGTCGAGTGCTCATCTTCCTGACTCATCTTTGTTGTTGTTGTTGTCATGTGTTCCTGAGTCAGTCGAGTGCTCATCTTCCTGACTCATCTTTGTTGTTGTTGTTGTCATGTGTTCCTGAGTCAGTCGAGTGCTCATCTTCCTGACTCATCTTTGTTGTTGTTGTTGTCATGTGTTCCTGAGTCAGTCGAGTGCTCATCTTCCTGACTCCTCTTTGTTGTTGTTGTTGTCATGTGTTCCTGAGTCAGTCGAGTGCTCATCTTCCTGACTCATCTTTGTTGTTATTAAAGTCTCTGGTAGTGGAGGACACCTTCTGAGTTGTTGTGGGTTAGCGAACTATCTAACTATCTAATCTCCAGCTCGACCAATCCCTGGGTTTGTGAGAGGGGGAGTTTCTTCTTAGAGTCATTCACCCCTATCAGGTGTCCCAGAGGACAACCACCCTGGTGACCTTACACATATCTCTTCACCTAGTACATTTCAGACAGGAGGGACATCACTTCCAAATAGTTGTTCTGTTGTTAGTCTAGGTTTCCAGATTTATGGCGCTCCATATACAAAGAGTTTTGGAAGAAAGATTGTTGATGTATATCAGTATGTTTGTTACATAAAAAAAAAATCTGCTGCTATTTGAGTTTGTCAGTTTTAGTAACCATTCTCTTTTGTTCTGTCTCTAGCTAGTCTCTCTCTCCACTTCTCCTCCTGGTGAAAGACAGCTACTTGATGTTGTTTTGTCTAGGCCTAAGTTGTTGTGTTCATTGTCAGTATCTTCGGCCTCATGAACACAAAGGCAATTTTATACAGACTCGGTCTCCCTATTTCTACCTTGTAGCCAACTTTGCAGTATTTCGTTTTTGTTGTTTGTTATATTACTTGTTCAGAACATTTCTTTCATTATTACCTACAGCTGAAAATAACTTTTGGATATTACATAGGTGGTCCCTCACCAGCATTTCGACCAGAAATTAGGCTTTACTGAATTGGATCTCTTGTTCGTACCCCCAGAGGCATTTCCACTGCTCCAAGATGCCGCGGACGAGAAGAGGAATACGGAGTGGGTTTTTAGTCCGACTCAGAATGCATGTATATCATCCACCTGTTCTGAGTATATTACTCTTAAATGTTCAGTCCCTGGAAAATAAAGTAGACGCGCTCAGGGCGAGGATCTCCTTCAAGAGAGACATCAGGGACTGTAACATGCTCTGTTTCACGGAATCATGGCTCTCCAGGTATATTGTCCCTGTCCATACAGCCAGCGGGGTTCTCCGTACATCGCATGGACAAGAAGAAAGAACTGTCCGGGAAAGAGAGAGGCGGAGGTGTGTTTTTCATGATTAACTACTCATGATGTGATTGTGGTAACATACAGGAACTCAAGTCCTTTTGTTCTCCCGATATGGAATACCTCACTATCAAATGCAGACCGCATTACCTCCCCAAGAAAATTTTCTTCGGCTATCGTCAAGGCCGTGTATATTCCCCCTCAAGCCGACACATGACGGCTCTCGAGGAACTACGCTGGACTTTGTACAAACTGGAAACAGCATATAATGAGGCCACATTTATTTGGGCTGGGGATTTTAATAAAGCAAATCTGAGGAAAAGTTTTATAAACACATTGCCTGCGCTACTCGCTCATCAATAATTATTGACCATTGCTACTCCCCTTTCCAGGAAGGCTACAAGGCCCTCCCCCGCTCTCCCTTCGGCAAATCAGATCACACCTACATTCTGCTTCTCCCTTCCTATAGGCAAAAACTGATACAGGAAATACCCGTGGTAAGGACTGTTCAACATTGGTCTGACCAATCGGAATCTATGCTTCAAGATTGTTTCGATAACGCGGACTGGGAAATGTTCTGGGTTGTCTAAAAAACAAACATTGATGTATACGCTGACTCAGTTACTGAATTGATCAGGAAGTGCATAGAGGATGTTGTTCCCACTGTGATGAGTAGAACTTATCCAAGCCAAAAGGCAGCATTCACGCAAATTTGAAAGCACGAACCACTGCATTTAACCACAGCAAGATGACTGGGAACATGGCTGAGTAAAACAGTCCAGCTATGCCCTTTGTAAGGCAATCAAACAGACAAATCTTCAGTACAGAGACAGTGGAGTTGCAATTCAATGGCTCAGACATGAGACGTATGTTGCAGGGACCTTAGACAATCACGGATTATAAAGTGGAAACCAGCTACACCGACGCTCTCGGACAAGCTAAACACCTTTGCCCACTACGGGGAAAACGTAGGGCCTCCACTGCGTGGCCGACGTGAGTAAGACATTTAAGCATGTTAACCCTCGCAAGGCTGCTGGCCCAGACGGCATCCCTGTCTGCTTCCTCATGTTTAGACCAGCTGGCTGGAGTGTTTACGGACATATTCAATCTCTCCATATCCCTGTCTGCTTCCTCATGTTTAGACCAGCTGGCTGGAGTGTTTACGGACATATTCAATCTCTCCATATCCCTGTCTGCTTCCTCATGTTTAGACCAGCTGGCTGGAGTGTTTACGGACATATTCAATCTCTCCATATTCCTGTCTGCTTCCTCATGTTTAGACCAGCTGGCTGGAGTGTTTACGGACATATTAAATCTCTCCATATTCCTGTCTGCTTCCTCATGTTTAGACCAGCTGGCTGGAGTGTTTACGGACATATTCAATCTCTCCATATCCCAGTTGTCTGTCCACACTTGCTTCAAGATGTCCACCATTGTTCCTGTACCCAAGAAACTGAACTAAATGGCTATCGCCCCGTAGCACTCACTTCTGTGCTGAGAAGCTAGTTAAGGCTCATATCACCTCCACCTTACCTGACTCACTACAATTTGCATACTGCCCCAACAGATCCACGGATGACACAATCGCCATCGCACTGCACACTACCCTATCCCATCTTGACAAGAGGAATACCTATGTAAGAGAGCAGTAGTCGATGAAAAGCATTATCTTCAACACCATAGTGCCTTCCAAGCTCATCACTATGTTTGGGGCCCTGGGTCTGGACACTGCCCTATTCAACTGGGTCCTGGACTTCCTAACGGGCCCCCAGATGGTGAAGGTAGGCAACAACACCTCCGCTACGCTGATCCTCAACACAGGGGCTCCACAAGGCTGCATGCTCAGCCCCCTCCTATACTCTCTGTTCACCCATGACTGCGTGGCCACACGTCTCCAACTCAATCAAGTTTGCAGACGACACAACAGTAGTAAACCTAATTACTAACAATGACGAGACAGTCTACAGGGAGGAGGTGAGAGCCCTGGTGGAGTGGTGCCAGGAGAATAACCTCTCCCTCAATGTCAACAAAATGAAGGAGCTGATCGTGGACTTCAGGAAACAGCAGAAGGAGCATGCCCCCATCCAAATCGACAAGCCACAGTGGAGAGGGTGAAAAGCTTAAAGGTCCTCGGGGTGCACATCACTGACCACCTGAAATGGTCTATCCACACAGACAGTTTGGTGACGAAGGCGCAACACCGCCTCTTCAACTTCTAGGAGGCTGAAGAAATTTGTCTTGGACTCTAACAACCTCAAACTTCTACAGATGCACCATTGACAGCATCCTGTCAGACTGTATCACCAACTGGAATGGCAACTTGCACCGTCTGCAATTGCAGGGCTCTCCAGAGGGTGGTGCTTTCAGCCCAAACATCACCAGGGGGAACACTGCCTGCCCTCCAGGACATCTACAGCACCCGGTATCACAGGAAGGCCAAGAAGATCATCAAGGACCTCAGCCACCCGAGTCACGACCTGTTCACCCTTCATCTAGAAGGCGGAAACAGTACAGGTGCATCAAAGCTGGAAAACCATTTTCTATCACCAGGCTATCAGACTGTTAAATAATCACCACCAGCTGACCTCCGCCCAGTTCCCTGCCCTGAACTTAGTCACTGTAACTAGCCGGCTACCACCCGGCACTCAACCCTGCACCTTAAAGACTGCTGTACTATGTACATTTACATTTACATTTAAGTCATTTAGCAGACGCTCTTATCCAGAGCGACTTACAAATTGTACATAGTCATTAAACACAGGTCCCTTTAATAATGCTTACATACTGTTTTACTCACTTCATATGTATATACTGAATTCTAGTCAAGGCTCATCCTATATAACTACTGCTGTACACACCTTTTCTATTCATATACTGTCTATACATACCATCATAAACATATTTATTTTCCGCACTCTGACGTTGCTCATTCTAATATTTCTTAATTACCTTTACATTTCTGGGACGTGTGTATTGTTGGGCATTAATGTGCTGTTGGAGCAATAAGCATTTCGCTACACCTGTAACATCTTACAAATACCAATAACATTTGATAGTTAAAAAAAAATGTCTCTGCTTATCCTTCAGGTTGCATTGACCCTGCTAGTACTAGCCCAGTAGCCTAGCATCGAGGTGGAGGCTGGGTCACAGTGATCAGTAACCCGGCTAGGAGGCTCGACTCCAGGCTAGCCAGCCTGCCAGAGGAGGGAGGGGGCCTGGTCCTGGAATGGCCTGGTGAGCTGCACCGCCTAGCAGCAGAGGAAGGGTTGTGATGAGCGGGAAGAGCCTGCTGTTAAAGGTGATCCTGCTGGGGGACGGTGGCGTGGGAAAGTCTTCCTTAATGAATCGCTACGTCACGGACCGCTTCGACTCCCAGTCCTTCCACACCATTGGGGTCGAGTTCCTCAACAGAGACCTGGAGGTCAGATTTAGAGCCGTTTCTGAATTAGTAGTTTTTTTTATTCTTCACATTATCTTCTTGCCACCTTCTCAAACTGCAAAATAAGGGGAGGGACCTTGGACCTTCTCCTCCAATGAGATTGAGAAGGAGGTGAGGAGATAGAGCCAAGCTCTGTCTGAAATTGAATAATAATAATAATTATTGTGTCCCTTTCTGGAAATGTATTGCATCTCAACTAACCACAGCACCGCGTCACCACATAAATACCTTCAGTTCATCTAGAAAGTATTCAGACCACTTGACTTTTTCCACCATTTTGTTACATTACAGCCTTATTCTAAAATGGATTAAACAAACATGTCCTCATCAATCTACACACAATACCCCATAATGAGAACACAGGTTTTTAGGTTTTATAAACTTATTTACATAAGTATTCAGACCCCTTGATATGAGACTCGAAATTGAGATCAGGTGCATCCTGTTTCCATTGATCATCCTTGATGTTGCTACAACTTGGAGTCCACCTGTGGTTATTTCAATTGAATGCACATGATTTGGAAATGCACACACCTGTCTATATAAGGTCCCCCAGTTAACAGTGCATGTCAGAGCAAAAACCAAGCCATGAGGTTGAAGGAATTGTCTGTAGAGCGCAGAGACAGGATTGTGTCGAGGCACAGATCTGGGGAAGGGTGCCAAAAATGTCTGTAGCATGGAAGATCCCCAAGAACACAGTGGCAGAAGTTTGGAACCACCAATACTCCTTCTAGAGCTGGCAGCCTGGCAAAACTGAGCAATTGGGGGAGAAGGGCCTTGGTCAGGGAGGTGACCAAGAACCCGATGGTCACTGACAGAGCTCCAGAGTTCCTCTGGTGGAGATGGGAGAACCTTCCAGAAGTACAACCATCTCTGCAGCACTCCACCAACCATGTCTTTTGTGGTAGAGTGGCCTGATGGAAGTCGCTTGTCAGTAAAAGGCACACGAAAGCCCACTTGGAGTTTGCCAAATGGCACCTAATGACTCTTAGACCATGATAAACAAGATTCTCTGGTCTGTTGAAACCAAGATTGAACTCTTTGGCCTGAATGCCAAGCGTCACATCTGGAGGATGGCACCATTCCTACGGTGAAGCATGGTGGTGGTAGGATCGAGGGAAAGATTGAATGGCGCAAAGTACAGAGAGATCCTTGATGACAACCTGCTCCAGAGCGCTCAGGACCTCAAGACTGGGGCGAAGGTTCACCTTCCAACAGCACAACGACCCTAAGTATACAACCAAGACAATGCAGGAGCAGCTTTGGGAAAAGTATCTGAATGTCCTTGAGTGGCCCAGACTTGAACATCTCTGGAGACACCTGAAAATAGCTGCGCTGCGACGCTCCCCACCATCCCGACAGGGCTTGAGAGGATCTGCAGAGAAGAATGGGAGAAACTCCCCAAATACAGGTGTGCCAAGCGTGTAGCATCATACCCAAGAAGACTTGAGGCTGTAATCACTGCATAATGTGCTACAACAAAGTACTGAGTACTCAGCTTTTTGTTTTTAATACATTTGCAAAAATGTTTAAACCTGTTTTTGATTTGTCATTATGGTGTATTGTGTCTAGATTGGGGGGGGGGGGACAATGTAATCTATTTTAGAATAAGGCTGTAACGTAACCAAATGTGGAAAAAGTCAAGGGGTCTGAACTTTCTGAATGCTCTGTACGTACATACATTAATCAGCAAGAACTACAACAGACAACGTGGGTACAGTTTCTAATTCAGTTTGTGGAGAGGGGGGGTTGAGCAGGTATTTGTTCAATTGATGTATAGTCTTATTGCACCCTATTCTCTATATAGGCTAGACCCCACAGAATGTGTTTTTATAAATGTATTATATGATGTGTTACTGTCATTCATTCCTCCTCCCCTGTCTAATGTTTTATCTTTATGATTGCTGTGCATATGATGTACAAATCTAATCCTTTTTGGGAGCAATAAAGGTTTCTCTTTGGTACAATAAACGTTTTCATTCACTTCCTCTCTCCAGGTGGACGGGCGCCTGGTGACCCTTCAGATCTGGGACACGGCTGGTCAGGAGCGCTTCAAGTCCCTGAGGACGCCGTTCTACCGTGGCGCCGACTGCTGCCTCCTCACCTTCGCTGTAGACGACCTGCACAGCTTCCAGAACCTGGCCAGCTGGAAGAATGAGTTCATGTTTTACTCTGACGTACGAGAACCAGAGAGGTTCCCCTTCGTTGTCCTGGGCAACAAGGTGGACAAAGAGGGGAGGGAGGTGGGGGAGGACGAGGCTCAGGCCTGGTGCGAGGAGAACGGCTGTTGTCCCTACTTCGAGACCAGTGCAAAGGACGATACGAACGTGGGAGTGGCGTTTGAGGCAGCGGTACTGGAGGTTCTGGCGGCGGAGGATCAGATCGACCACACATTGTTGAGTAGCACTATCGATCTCCACGGCAACCGTAAAGTACCGCGCTCTTCTTGCTGCTGATTGGTTGAAAGGATTGGTCGGAGCTAGCCCCTCCCTGAGTTCTCTCTGTCTATCCTGTAGCACTCTGGGAGCTCTCCACTGATGATGATGCAGGTACAAGCTACTGAGACAACTTGATTATCAACACCGCTGATTTTAAATAGTGTTGTGTTGTCGGTACAGACTGATTTGGAAGAGTATTGGATAATCAACACATCTGATTTTGAAAGGTTATCAATGAGGTACAATGTAACAGGTACACCGTGTTGTTCAACTCTGTCTGTGTTCTGCAGTATATCACAACACTGCGGTCTACATCCAGACAGCTTTAGCTTCATGTACCTGCCCTGTGTTTTCATCATTTACGCTTATCCCTCCTACATAAGTAATTTTAATCTGATAATATTCATGTGTCCTTTCTGTACTCCTCTCCAAGAGCACAGGCTGCTTGTGGCACAGCAACATGCTCATTCATTCATCTCTTTAAGTCTTCTGAGGTCTCAGAGGTACTTTGACCAGAACATAACCATCACCCTGTCACATCTCACAGATACTCTGACCAGAACATGACCATCACCCTGTCACATCTCACAGATACTCTGACCAGAACATAACCATCACCCTGTCAGATCTCACAGATACTCTGACTAGAACATGACTCGGACATAGACCTGGTCTGTTGACTGACTGATGGAATATAATATAATGACATAGACCTGGTCTGTTGACTGACTGGTATAATATAATGACATAGACCTGGTCTGTTGACTGACTGATGTAATATAATATAATGACATAGACCTGGTCTGTTGACTGACTGGTATAATATAATATAATATAATGACATAGACCTGGTCTGTTGACTGACTGGTATAATATAATATAATGACATAGACCTGGTCTGTTGACTGACTGGTATAATATAATATAATGACATAGACCTGGTCTGTTGACTGACTGGTATAATATAATATAATATAATGACATAGACCTGGTCTGTTGACTGACTGGTATAATATAATATAATGACATAGACCTGGTCTGTTGACTGACTGGTATAATATAATATAATGACATAGACCTGGTCTGTTGACTGACTGGTATAATATAATATAATGACATAGACCTGGTCTGTTGACTGACTGATGGAATATAATATAATGACATAGACCTGGTCTGTTGACTGACTGGTATAATATAATATAATATAATGACATGGATAATATAATATAATGACCTGGTCTGTTGACTGACTGGTATAATATAATATAATGACATAGACCTGGTCTGTTGACTGACTGGTATAATATAATATAATGACATAGACCTGGTCTGTTGACTGACTGGTATAATATAATATAATGACATAGACCTGGTCTGTTGACTGACTGGTATAATATAATGACATAGACCTGGTCTGTTGACTGACTGGTATAATATAATATAATATAATGACATAGACCTGGTCTGTTGACTGACTGGTATAATATAATGACATAGACCTGGTCTGTTGACTGACTGGTATAATATAATATAATATAATGACATAGACCTGGTCTGTTGACTGACTGGTATAATATAATATAATATAATGACATAGACCTGGTCTGTAATATAATATAATGACATAGACCTGGTCTGTTGACTGACTGGTATAATATAATATAATATAATGACATAGACCTGGTCTGTTGACTGACTGGTATAATATAATATAATGACATAGACCTGGTCTGTTGACTGACTGGTATAATATAATATAATATAATGACATAGACCTGGTCTGTTGACTGACTGGTATAATATAATATAATGACATAGACCTGGTCTGTTGACTGATAATATAATGATGTAATATAATATAATATAATGACATAGACCTGGTCTGTTGACTGACTGGTATAATATAATATAATGACATAGACCTGGTCTGTTGACTGACTGATGGAATATAATATAATGACATAGACCTGGTCTGTTGACTGACTGGTATAATATAATATAATGACATAGACCTGGTCTGTTGACTGACTGGTATAATATAATATAATATAATGACATAGACCTGGTCTGTTGACTGACTGGTATAATGTAATGTAATATAATATAATATAATGACATAGACCTCCAAGTGAAGCTGGAATTTTTTTCCAGTTCAGTTTAAGAACTGACAACATTGATTACACACATTACTGTACCAGGAAAAATGTTTACTGCACAAAGGAATGACATTTTCTTTGATTTTCTCCCAAAGGGAAAGATGTTTCTGTTCTGTCGTATCTGTTAACACTGGGTACATATGAGGTACTTTGTATCTACGGTCGTGGCCAAAAGTTTTGAGAATGACACAAATATTCATTTTCAAAGTCTGCTGCCTCAGTTTGTATTATGGCAATTTGCATATACTCCAGAATGTTATGAAGAGTGATCAGATGAATTGCAATTAATTGCAAAGTCCTTCTTTGCCATGCAAATGAACTGAATCCCCCAAAAACATTTCCACTGCATTTTAGCCCTGCCACAAAAGGACCAGCTGACATCATGTCAGTGATTCTCTCGTTAACATAGGTGTGAGTGTTGACGAGGACAAGGCTGGAGATCACCCTGTCATGCTGATTGAGTTTGAATAACAGATTGGGAGCTTCAAAAGGAGGGTGATGCTTGGAATCATTGTTCTTCCTCTGTCAACCATGGTTACCTGCAAGGAAATACATGCCGTCATCATTGCTTTGCACAAAAAGGGCTTCACAGGCAAGGATATTGCTGCCAGTAAGATTGCACCTAAATAAACCATTTATCAGATAATCAAGAACTTAAAAGGAGAGCGGTTCAATTGTTGTGAAGAAGGCTTCAGGGCGCCCAAGAAAGCCCAGCAAGTGCCAGGACCGTCTCCTACAGTTGATTCAGCTGCGGGATTGGAGGATGGCCTGGTGTCAAGAAGGGCAGCAAAGAAGCCACTTCTCTCCAGGAAAAACATCAGGGACAGACATATTCTGCAAAAGGTACAGGGATTGGACTGCTGAGGACTGGGGTAAAGTCAATTTCTCTGATGAATCCCCTTTCCGATTGTTTGGGGCATCCGGAAAAAAGCTTGTCCGGAGAAGACAAGGTGAGCGCTACCATCAGTCCTGTGTCATGCCAACAGTAAAGCATCCTGAGACCATTCATGTGTGGGGTTGCTTGCCAAGGGAGTGGGCTCACTCACAATTCTGCCTAAGAACACAGCCATGAATAAAGAATGGTACCAACATATCCTCCGAGAGCAACTTCTCCCAACCATCCAGGAACAGTTTGGTGACGAACAATGCCTTTTCCAGCATGATGGAGCACCTTTCCATAAGGCAAAAGTGATAACTAAGTGGCTCGGGGAACAAAACATTGATATTTTGAGTCCATGGCCAGAAAACTCCCCAGAACTTGTGGTCAATCCTGAAGAGGTGGGTGGACAAACAAAAACCCACAAATTCTGACAAACTCCAAGCATTGATTATGCAAGAATGGGCTGCCGTCAGTCAGGATGTGGCCCAGAAGTTAATTGACAGCATGCCAGGGCAGATTGCAGAGGTCTTGATAAAGAAGGGTCAACACTGCAAATATTGACTCTGCATCAACTTCATGTAATTGTCAATAAAAGCCTTTGACACGTATGAAATGCTTGTAATTATACTTCAGTATCCATAGTAACATCTGACACAAATATCTAAAGACACTGAAGCAGCAAACTTTGTGAAATTAATATTTGTGTCATTCTCAACTTTTGTCCACGACTGTATACCAGATGATACGCTATTCTCTCCAAATATCCTATAGGACTAACACTTCCTAGAAAGCCTGTGTGTGAGAGTTGTAGGAGACACTGGCTGTAATTTCATCCCTTACCTACTACGGTACATCCCTTTTTTGTGAGATCCCATCCATTTCTTGTGAGATCCCATCCATTTCTTGTGAGATCCCATCCATTTCTTGTGAGATCCCATCCATTTCTTGTGAGAGCCCATCCATTTCTTGTGAGATCCCATCCATTTCTTGTGAGATCCCATCCATTTCTTGTGAGATCCCATCCCTTTCTTGTGAGATCCCATCCATTTCTTGTGAGATCCCATCCCTTTCTTGTGAGATCCCATCCATTTCTTATGAGATCCCATCCATTTCTTGTGAGATCCCATCCATTTCTTGTGAGATCCCTTTCATTTTTTCGGTCTCTCTTGACACTTCAATGTTAAGGATATAATGTTCTTAGTCAATAAAGCGTATTCCCTGTAGAGAAGCCAGTTTTTGTTTGGCAAATGGCAGATGCATTTTCTTTTCAGAAGTGCATTTGTTCTGATATTTACTGTGTGTTTTCTACCATGTAACATGTGTTTGGGTTGGTGTGTCACTAAGGAAGAGTGATGTTTGTTTCTCAGCCCTACTGCCTTGCCGGTCTACCGCCTGGGCCCTGTTCTTTGTGTCTTCACTTTTACCAATCTAATCAGGACTTTCTAAACACACAAACATAACTAATCTGCCTCTCAATTCAAATGACATGACTGTCTGGTACAGCAGAGGGGTCCACTGGGAAAGAGCCAGACACTCAATGAAACTTCAGCATTGGGTTATGTTGACTCTGTTCTCATGTTACATCTGTATCTATCGAAGGTGTTGATTTTTACTCCGCCCGTGGTATTTAGGAAAAACAGTTTAAACAAAATAACCATTTATTATGTTCCAGGTCACGGTACGTAACAGAAGAGACGTATTAACTGACACGCGAATGTCTTGTTTTAACAGTTAACTATACATGTGATGTATTTTTACCCAATGGAAAAAGAGGTGCTTAAAGTCAGACGTCACATTTTACTGCTAGTTAAACTATATCCCTGAGAATGTGTTCAATCTTTCACACTCTGTTTGACAGTTCTCGTCTCCTCGCCCGTCTCGTCTCACCCCCACTAACCAATGCTGATGACCCTGTTTTGTTTTTCAATGTACTCCGTTTCCTTTGGAGTACACAAAGGACATGGTTAATGCACATTGTAAATGGCGTTCATTTTAATTCCTGAAATAATACTGTACCAACTGACTGAAATCATTTAAACTCCACCCAAGTGTTTAGTCTGCTTTGAGTAAGAGATGTAGAACTATCATACAGTTGTAATGTAGAACTATATATCTGTTGATTGCTTGTTGCAAATCCAATATCAAAACTTTGTTAAAACCACTCTTCCCCTCGTTGCCCTGTGGAGCTTAAGACTGTCCCTTTACAGAGCTGCTTCCCAAATGGCCCCCGATTTAATACAATATATAGTGCACTACTTTTGACCAGAGCCCCATGGCCCCACTATATAGTAGATAGCCTAGTGGTTAGAGCATTGGGCCAGTAACTGGAAGGTTTCTAGATCTGAATCCCCAAGCTGACAAGATAAAAATCTGTCGTTCTGCCCCTGAGGAAGACTGTTCCAACAGGCGCCGAAGACGTGGAGGTCGATTGAAGGCAGCCCCCCCGCATCTCTCATTCAGAGGGGTGGGTTAAATGCAGGAAGACACATTTCAGTTGAATACATTGTTGTACAACTGACTAGGAATCCCCCTTTCCCTATATAGGGAATCGGCCCTATGGCCCCTGGTCAAAATGATGGCACTATATAGGGAATCGGCCCTATGGCCCCTGGTCAAAATGATGGCACTATATAGGGAATCGGCCCTATGGCCCCTGGTCAAAATGATGGCACTATATAGGGAATCGGCCCTATGGCCCCTGGTCAAAATGATGGCACTATATAGGGAATCGGTTGCCATATGGGATGCAGTCAGATTGATGTAGGTGTGAATACTATCCAATACTGTACAACAATAAAACCAAACATGAAACATACCAAATACAGGAACTGACTTGTATGTGGTTCTTCTTTTAGAAGCCCAACTCCTAACCAACACGCCTCCACCGTGAACAAGTCATTTACTATGCATTTAAGCTGGAACGCAAGTTATGTAAACATACATTAACAGGAAACAACTTCATAGTACTGCAGAGCCCATGTATGGCTCCAACACTTGAAAGAACTTCATAGTACTGCAGAGCCCATGTATGGCTCCAACACTTGAAAGAACTTCATAGTACTGCAGAGCCCATGTATGGCTCCAACACTTGAAAGAACTTCATAGTACTGCAGAGCCCATGTATGGCTCCAACACTTGAAAGAACTTCATAGTACTGCAGAGCCCATGTATGGCTCCAACACTTGAAAGAACTTCATAGTACTGCAGAGCCCATGTATGGCTCCAACACTTGAAACAACTTCATAGTACTGCAGAGCCCATGTATGGCTCCAACACTTGAAAGAACTTCATCGTACTGCAGAGCCCATGTATGGCTCCAACACTTGAAAGAACTTCATAGTACTGCAGAGCCCATGTATGGCTCCAACACTTGAAAGAACTTCATCGTACTTACTTCACAGTCTATGTTTAGCTTGATTCAGATAATCTGCAATAAATACAAAGAATCTGTATCTTAACATTGAATGATATCCTGACAATAAATCTGGCCTGGTCCTAAAATGACTAGCTAGATCCAAAGCAGGAGGAAGTAGATGTATACTCTGCAGGAATTTCAACAACAGCTCCCAAACTAAACCACCCACTGGGCTAAGAAGACAAACTGAGAAGGCACAATAAGGTGAGTGGGTTAAAGAGCAACAATATAAAACACATTTTTTATTTTTTTTAATGACATTTTAGGGACTAATCTTTTGAGGGACAGTTTCCCGGACCCAGATTAGTAGGCTTAGTCCTGGATTAAAAAGCAAAGAGCAATGGAGATTCTCCACTGAAAGTGCTATTAAATCCAGGATTAGGCTTAATCTAGGTCTGGGAAACTGGCACTTCACGTTTAGGGAGTCAGCTCCAACTGATCCTTCTTAGGGGTTACCATGGAGGAATGAGGGAGTCAGCTCCAACTGATCCTTCTTAGGGGTTACCATGGAGGAATGAGGGGGTCAGCTCCAACTGATTCTTCTTAGGGGTTACCATGGAGGAATGAGGGGGTCAGCTCCAACTGATCCTTCTTATGGGTTACCATGGAGGAATGAGGGGGTCAGCTCCAACTGATCCTTCTTAGGGGTTACCATGGAGGAATGAGGGGGTCAGCTCCAACTGATCCTTCTTAGGGGTTACCATGGAGGAATGAGGGAGTCAGCTCCAACTGATCCTTCTTATGGGTTACCATGGAGGAATGAGGGGGTCAGCTCCAACTGATCCTTCTTATGGGTTACCATGGAGGAATGAGGGGGTCAGCTCCAACTGATCCTTCTTAGGGGTTACCATGGAGGAATGAGGGGGTCAGCTCCAACTGATCCTTCTTATGGGTTACCATGGAGGAATGAGGGGGTCAGCTCCAACTGATCCTTCTTAGGGGTTACCATGGAGGAATGAGGGGGTCAGCTCCAACTGATCCTTCTTAGGGGTTACCATGGAGGAACGAGGGAGTCAGCTCCAACTGATCCTTCTTAGGGGTTACCATGGAGGAATGAGGGGGTCAGCTCCAACTGATCCTTCTTAGGGGTTACCATGGAGGAATGAGGGGGTCAGCTCCAACTGATCCTTCTTAGGGGTTACCATGGAGGAATGAGGGGTCAGCTCCAACTGATCCTTCTTATGGGTTACCATGGAGGAATGAGGGGGTCAGCTCCAACTGATCCTTCTTAGGGGTTACCATGGAGGAATGAGGGGTCAGCTCCAACTGATCCTTCTTAGGGGTTACCATGGAGGAATGAGGGGTCAGCTCCAACTGATCCTTCTTAGGGGTTACCATGGAGGAATGAGGGGTCAGCTCCAACTGATCCTTCTTAGGGTTACCATGGAGGAATGAGGGAGTCAGCTCCAACTGATCCTTCTTAGGGGTTACCATGGAGGAATGAGGGGGTCAGCTCCAACTGATCCTTCTTAGGGGTTACCATGGAGGAATGAGGGGGTCAGCTCCAACTGATCCTTCTTAGGGGTTACCATGGAGGAATGAGGGGGTCAGCTAACTGATCCTTCTTATGGGTTACCATGGAGGAATGAGGGGGTCAGCTCCAACTGATCCTTCTTAGGGGTTACCATGGAGGAATGAGGGGGTCAGCTCCAACTGATCCTTCTTAGGGGTTACCATGGAGGAATGAGGGGGTCAGCTCCAACTGATCCTTCTTATGGGTTACCATGGAGGAATGAGGGGGTCAGCTCCAACTGATCCTTCTTAGGGGTTACCATGGAGGAATGAGGGGGTCAGCTCCAACTGATCCTTCTTAGGGGTTACCATGGAGGAATGAGGGAGTCAGCTCCAACTGATCCTTCTTAGGGGTTACCATGGAGGAATGAGGGGGTCAGCTCCAACTGATCCTTCTTATGGGTTACCATGGAGGAATGAGGGAGTCAGTCAGGAGGTAGACTATCAGATATGATAGTGTCTGTAATCTGACTGCCAGGTGGAGGGAGCTGAGTATCTGTAGTCTGACTGCCAGGTGGAGGGAGCTGAGTATCTGTAGTCTGACTGCCAGGTGGAGGGAGCTGAGTGTTTCTAATCTGACTGCCAGGTGGAGGAGCTGAGTGTTTCTGTAGTCTGACTGCCAGGTGGAGGGAGCTGAGTGTTTCTGTAGTCTGACTGCCAGGTGGGGGAGCTGAGTGTTTCTGTAGTCTGACTGCCAGGTGGAGGGAGCTGAGTGTTTCTGTAGTCTGACTGCCAGGTGGGGGAGCTGAGTGTTTCTATAGTCTGACTGCCAGGTAGAGGGAGCTGAGTATCTGTAGTCTGACTGCCAGGTGGAGTGGAGCTGAGTGTTTCTGTAGTCTGACTGCCAGGTGGAGGGAGCTGAGTGTCTGTAATCTGACTGCCAGGTGGAGGGAGCTGAGTGTCTGTAATCTGACTGCCAGGTGGAGGGAGCCGAGTGTTTCTGTAGTCTGACTGCCAGGTGGAGGGAGCTGAGTGTCTGTAATCTGACTGCCAGGTGGAGGGAGCTGAGTGTCTGTAATCTGACTGCCAGGAAGAGGGGCTGAGTATTTCTGTAGTCTGACTGCCAGGTGGGGGGAGCTGAGTGTCTGTAGTCTGACTGCCAGGTGGAGGGAGCTGAGTGTTTCTGTAGTCTGACTGCCAGGTAGAGGGAGCTGAGTGTTTCTGTAATCTGACTGCCAGGTAGAGGGAGCTGAGTGTTTCTGTAATCTGACTGCCAGGTAGAGGGAGCTGAGTGTTTCTGTAGTCTGACTGCCAGGTGGAGGGAGCTGAGTGTTTCTGTAGTCTGACTGCCAGGTGGAGGGAGCTGAGTGTCTGTAGTCTGACTGCCAGGTTGAGGGAGCTGAGTGTTTCTGTAGTCTGACTGCCAGGTGGAGGGAGCTGAGTGTTTCTGTAATCTGACTGCCAGGTGGAGGGAGCTGAGTGTTTCTGTAGTCTGACTGCCAGGTGAGGAGGCTGAGTGTCTGTAATCTGACTGCCAGGTGGAGGGAGCTGAGTGTCTGTAGTCTGACTGCCAGGTGGAGGGAGCTGAGTGTCTGTAGTCTGACTGCCAGGTGGAGGGAGCTGAGTGTTTCTGTAATCTGACTGCCAGGTGGAGGGAGCTGAGTGTTTCTGTAATCTGACTGCCAGGTGGAGGGAGCTGAGTGTTTCTGTAGTCTGACTGCCAGGTGGAGGGAGCTGAGTGTTTCTGTAGTCTAACTGCCAGGAAGAGGGGGTTGAGTGTTTCTGTAATCTGACTGCCAGGAGGAGGGAGCTGAGTGTTTCTGTAGTCTGACTGCCAGGTGAAGGGAGCTGAGTGTTTCTGTAGTCTGACTGCCAGGTGAGGAGGCTGAGTGTCTGTAATCTGACTGCCAGGTGGAGGGAGCTGAGTGTTTCTGTAGTCTGACTGCCAGGTGGAGGGAGCTGAGTGTCTGTAGTCTGACTGCCAGGTGGAGGGAGCTGAGTGTTTCTGTAATCTGACTGCCAGGTGGAGGGAGCTGAGTGTTTCTGTAATCTGACTGCCAGGTGGAGGGAGCTGAGTGTTTCTGTAGTCTGACTGCCAGGTGGAGGGAGCTGAGTGTTTCTGTAGTCTAACTGCCAGGAAGAGGGGGTTGAGTGTTTCTGTAATCTGACTGCCAGGAGGAGGGAGCTGAGTGTTTCTGTAGTCTGACTGCCAGGTGAAGGGAGCTGAGTGTTTCTGTAGTCTGACTGCCAGGTAGAGGGAGCTGAGTGTTTCTGTAGTCTGACTGCCAGGTAGAAGGAGCTGAGTGTCTGTAGTCTGACTGCCAGGTGGAGGGAGCTGAGTGTTTCTGTAGTCTGACTGCCAGGTGGAGGGAGCTGAGTGTTTCTGTAGTCTGACTGCCAGGTGGAGGGAGCTGAGTGTTTCTGTAGTCTGACTGCCAGGTGGAGGGAGCTGAGTCTTTCTGTAATCTGACTGCCAGGTGGAGGGAGCTGAGTCTTTCTGTAGTCTGACTGCCAGGTGGAGGGAGCTGAGTCTTTCTGTAATCTGACTGCCAGGTGGAGGGAGCTGAGTCTTTCTGTAATCTGACTGCCAGGTGGAGGGAGCTGAGTGTTTCTGTAGTCTGACTGCCAGGTGGAGGGAGCTGAGTGTTTCTGTAGTCTGACTGCCAGGTGGAGGGAGCTGAGTGTCTGTAATCTGACTGCCAGGTGGAGGGAGCTGAGTGTCTGTAATCTGACTGCCAGGTGGAGGGAGTTGAGTGTTTCTGTAGTCTGACTGCCAGGTGGAGGGAGCTGAGTGTCTGTAATCTGACTGCCAGGTGGAGGGAGCTGAGTCTTTCTGTAGTCTGACTGCCAGGTAGAGGGAGCTGAGTATCTGTAGTCTGACTGCCAGGTGGAGGGAGCTGAGTCTTTCTGTAGTCTGACTGCCAGGTGGAGGGAGCTGAGTATCTGTAGTCTGACTGCCAGGTGGAGGGAGCTGAGTGTTTCTGTAGTCTGACTGCCAGGTGGAGGGAGCTGAGTATCTGTAGTCTGACTGCCAGGTGGAGGGAGCCGAGTGTCTGTAATATGACTGCCAGGTGGAGGGAGCTGAGTGTCTGTAGTCTGACTGCCAGGTGAAGGGAGCTGAGTGTTTCTGTAGTCTGACTGCCAGGTGGAGGGAGCTGAGTGTTTCTGTAGTCTGACTGCCAGGTGGAGGGAGCTGAGTGTTTCTGTAGTCTGACTGCCAGGTGGAGGGAGCTGAGTGTTTCTGTAGTCTGACTGCCAGGTGGAGGGAGCTGAGTATCTGTAATCTGACTGCCAGGTGGAGGGAGCTGAGTGTTTCTGTAGTCTGACTGCCAGGTGGAGGGAGCTGAGTGTTTCTGTAGTCTGACTGCCAGGTGGAGGGAGCTGAGTGTCTGTAATCTGACTGCCAGGTGGAGGGAGCTGAGTGTCTGTAATCTGACTGCCAGGTGGAGGGAGTTGAGTGTTTCTGTAGTCTGACTGCCAGGTGGAGGGAGCTGAGTGTCTGTAATCTGACTGCCAGGTGGAGGGAGCTGAGTCTTTCTGTAGTCTGACTGCCAGGTAGAGGGAGCTGAGTATCTGTAGTCTGACTGCCAGGTGGAGGGAGCTGAGTGTTTCTGTAGTCTTACTGCCAGGTGGAGGGAGCTGAGTGTTTCTGTAATCTGACTGCCAGGTGGAGGGAGCTGAGTGTTTCTGTAGTCTGACTGCCAGGTAGAAGGAGCTGAGTGTCTGTAGTCTGACTGCCAGGTGGAGGGAGCTGAGTGTTTCTGTAGTCTGACTGCCAGGTGGAGGGAGCTGAGTGTTTCTGTAGTCTGACTGCCAGGTGGAGGGAGCTGAGTGTTTCTGTAGTCTGACTGCCAGGTGGAGGGAGCTGAGTGTTTCTGTAGTCTGACTGCCAGGTGGAGGGAGCTGAGTGTTTCTGTAGTCTGACTGCCAGGTGGAGGGAGCTGAGTGTCTGTAATCTGACTGCCAGGTAGAGGGAGCTGAGTGTTTCTGCAATCTGACTGCCAGGTAGAGGGAGCTGAGTGTTTCTGTAGTCTGACTGCCAGGTGGAGGGAGCTGAGTGTTTCTGTAGTCTGACTGCCAGGTGGAGGGAGCTGAGTGTTTCTGTAGTCTGACTGCCAGGTGGAGGGAGCTGAGTGTTTCTGTAGTTTGACTGCCAGGTGGAGGGAGCTGAGTGTTTCTGTAATCTGACTGCCAGGTGGAGGGAGCTGAGTGTTTCTGTAGTCTGACTGCCAGGTGCAGGGAGCTGAGTGTTTCTGTAGTCTGACTGCCAGGTGGAGGGAGCTGAGTGTTTCTGTAGTCTGACTGCCAGGTGGAGGGAGCTGAGTGTTTCTGTAGTCTGACTGCCAGGTGGAGGGAGCCGAGTGTTTCTGTAGTCTGACTGCCAGGTGGAGGGAGCTGAGTGTCTGTAATCTGACTGCCAGGTGGAGGGAGCTGAGTGTCTGTAATCTGACTGCCAGGAAGAGGGGGCTGAGTATTTCTGTAGTCTGACTGCCAGGTAGGGGGAGCTGAGTGTCTGTAGTCTGACTGCCAGGTAGAGGGAGCTGAGTGTTTCTGCAATCTGACTGCCAGGTAGAGGGAGCTGAGTGTTTCTGTAGTCTGACTGCCAGGTGGAGGGAGCCGAGTGTTTCTGTAGTCTGACTGCCAGGTGGAGGGAGCTGAGTGTCTGTAATCTGACTGCCAGGTGGAGGGAGCTGAGTGTCTGTAATCTGACTGCCAGGAAGAGGGGCTGAGTATTTCTGTAGTCTGACTGCCAGGTAGGGGGAGCTGAGTGTCTGTAGTCTGACTGCCAGGTAGAGGGAGCTGAGTGTTTCTGCAATCTGACTGCCAGGTAGAGGGAGCTGAGTGTTTCTGTAGTCTGACTGCCAGGTGGAGGGAGCTGAGTGTTTCTGTAGTCTGACTGCCAGGTGGAGGGAGCTGAGTGTTTCTGTAGTCTGACTGCCAGGTTGAGGGAGCTGAGTGTTTCTGTAGTTTGACTGCCAGGTGGAGGGAGCTGGGTGTTTCTGTAATCTGACTGCCAGGTGGAGGGAGCTGAGTGTTTCTGTAGTCTGACTGCCAGGTGGAGGGAGCTGAGTGTTTCTGTAGTCTAACTGCCAGGAAGAGGGGGTTGAGTGTTTCTGTAATCTGACTGCCAGGTGGAGGGAGCTGAGTGGTATGTAGTCTGACTGCCAGGAGGAGGGGGTTGAGTGTTTCTGTAATCTGACTGCCAGGTGGAGGGAGCTGAGTGTTTCTGTAGTCTGACTGCCAGGTGGGGGAGCTGAGTGTTTCTATAGTCTGACTGCCAGGTGGAGGGAGCTGAGTGTTTCTGTAGTCTGACTGCCAGGTGGAGGGAGCTGAGTGTTTCTGTAGTCTGACTGCCAGGTGGAGGGAGCTGAGTGTTTCTGTAGTCTGACTGCCAGGTGGAGGGAGCTGAGTGTTTCTGTAGTCTGACTGCCAGGTGGAGGGAGCTGAGTGTTTCTGTAGTCTAACTGCCAGGAAGAGGGGGTTGAGTGTTTCTGTAATCTGACTGCCAGGTGGAGGGAGCTGAGTGGTTCTGTAGTCTGACTGCCAGGAGGAGGGGGTTGAGTGTTTCTATAGTCTGACTGCCAGGTGGAGGGAGCTGAGTGTTTCTGTAGTCTGACTGCCAGGTGGAGGGAGCTGAGTGTCTGTAATCTGACTGCCAGGTGGAGGGAGCTGAGTGTTTCTGTAGTCTGACTGCCAGGTAGAGGGAGCTGAGTGTCTGTAGTCTGACTGCCAGGTGGAGGGAGCTGAGTGTTTCTGTAGTCTGACTGCCAGGTGGAAGGAGCTGAGTGTTTCTGTAGTCTGACTGCCAGGTGAAGGGAGCTGAGTGTTTCTGTAGTCTAACTGCCAGGTGGAGGGGGTTGAGTGTTTCTGTAATCTGACTGCCAGGTGGAGGGAGGAGTGTCTGTAGCTGAGTGTTTCTGTAGTCTGACTGCCAGGTAGGGGGAGCTGAGTGTCTGTAGTCTGACTGCCAGGTGGAGGGAGCTGAGTGTTTCTGTAGTCTGACTGCCAGGTGGAGGGAGCTGAGTGTTTCTGTAGTCTGACTGCCAGGTTGAGGGAGCTGAGTGTTTCTGTAGTCTGACTGCCAGGTGGAGGGAGCTGAGTGTTTCTGTAGTCTGACTGCCAGGTGGAGGGAGCCGAGTGTTTCTGTAGTCTGACTGCCAGGTGGAGGGAGCTGAGTGTCTGTAATCTGACTGCCAGGTAGAGGGAGCTGAGTGTTTCTGCAATCTGACTGCCAGGTAGAGGGAGCTGAGTGTTTCTGTAGTCTGACTGCCAGGTGGAGGGAGCTGAGTGTTTCTGTAGTCTGACTGCCAGGTGGAGGGAGCTGAGTGTTTCTGTAGTCTGACTGCCAGGTTGAGGGAGCTGAGTGTTTCTGTAGTTTGACTGCCAGGTGGAGGGAGCTGGGTGTTTCTGTAATCTGACTGCCAGGTGGAGGGAGCTGAGTGTTTCTGTAGTCTGACTGCCAGGTGGAGGGAGCTGAGTGTTTCTGTAGTCTGACTGCCAGGTGGAGGGAGCTGAGTGTTTCTGTAGTCTGACTGCCAGGTGGAGGGAGCTGAGTGTTTCTGTAGTCTGACTGCCAGGTGGAGGGAGCCGAGTGTTTCTGTAGTCTGACTGCCAGGTGGAGGGAGCTGAGTGTCTGTAATCTGACTGCCAGGTGGAGGGAGCTGAGTGTCTGTAATCTGACTGCCAGGAAGAGGGGGCTGAGTATTTCTGTAGTCTGACTGCCAGGTAGGGGGAGCTGAGTGTCTGTAGTCTGACTGCCAGGTAGAGGGAGCTGAGTGTTTCTGCAATCTGACTGCCAGGTAGAGGGAGCTGAGTGTTTCTGTAGTCTGACTGCCAGGTGGAGGGAGCTGAGTGTTTCTGTAGTCTGACTGCCAGGTGGAGGGAGCTGTAATCTGACTGCCAGGTGGAGGGAGCTGAGTGTCTGTAATCTGACTGCCAGGTGGAGAGGGGCTGAGTATTTCTGTAGTCTGACTGCCAGGTGGGGGAGCTGAGTGTCTGTAGTCTGACTGCCAGGTGGAGGAGCTGCCAGGTAGAGGGAGCTGTGTTTCTGTAGTCTGACTGCCAGGTGGAGGGAGCTGAGTGTTTCTGTAGTCTGACTGCCAGGTGGAGGGAGCTGAGTGTTTCTGTAGTCTGACTGCCAGGTTGAGGGAGCTGAGTGTTTCTGTAGTTTGACTGCCAGGTGGAGGGAGCTGAGTGTTTCTGTAATCTGACTGCCAGGTGGAGGGAGCTGAGTGTTTCTGTAGTCTGACTGCCAGGTGGAGGGAGCTGAGTGTTTCTGTAGTCTAACTGCCAGGAAGAGGGGGTTGAGTGTTTCTGTAATCTGACTGCCAGGTGGAGGGAGCTGAGTGGTATGTAGTCTGACTGCCAGGAGGAGGGGGTTGAGTGTTTCTGTAATCTGACTGCCAGGTGGAGGGAGCTGAGTGTTTCTGTAGTCTGACTGCCAGGTGGAGGGAGCTGAGTGTTTCTGTAGTCTGACTGCCAGGTGGAGGGAGCTGAGTGTTTCTGTAGTCTGACTGCCAGGTGGAGGGAGCTGAGTGTTTCTGTAGTCTGACTGCCAGGTGGAGGGAGCTGAGTGTTTCTGTAGTCTGACTGCCAGGTGGAGGGAGCTGAGTGTTTCTGTAGTCTGACTGCCAGGTGGAGGGAGCTGAGTGTTTCTGTAGTCTGACTGCCAGGAAGAGGGAGCTTGAGTGTTTCTGTAATCTGACTGCCAGGTGGAGGGAGCTGAGTGTTTCTGTAGTCTGACTGCCAGGTGGAGGGAGCTGAGTGTTTCTATAGTCTGACTGCCAGGTGGAGGGAGCTGAGTGTTTCTGTAGTCTGACTGCCAGGTGGAGGGAGCTGAGTGTCTGTAATCTGACTGCCAGGTGGAGGGAGCTGAGTGTTTCTGTAGTCTGACTGCCAGGTAGAGGGAGCTGAGTGTCTGTAGTCTGACTGCCAGGTGGAGGGAGCTGAGTGTTTCTGTAGTCTGACTGCCAGGTGGAGGGAGCTGAGTGTTTCTGTAGTCTGACTGCCAGGTGGAGGGAGCTGAGTGTTTCTGTAGTCTAACTGCCAGGTGGAGGGGGTTTCTGTAATCTGACTGCCAGGTGGAGGGAGCTGAGTGTCTGTAATCTGACTGCCAGGAAGAGGGGGCTGAGTATTTCTGTAGTCTGACTGCCAGGTAGGGGGAGCTGAGTGTCTGTAGTCTGACTGCCAGGTAGAGGGAGCTGAGTGTTTCTGTAATCTGACTGCCAGGTAGAGGGAGCTGAGTGTTTCTGTAGTCTGACTGCCAGGTGGAGGGAGCTGAGTGTTTCTGTAGTCTGACTGCCAGGTGGAGGGAGCTGAGTGTCTGTGATCTGACTGCCAGGTGGAGGGAGCTGAGTGTTTCTGTAGTCTGACTGCCAGGTGGAGGGAGCTGAGTGTCTGTAGTCTGACTGCCAGGTGGAGGGAGCTGAGTGTTTCTGTAGTCTGACTGCCAGGTGGAGGGAGCTGAGTGTTTCTGTAGTCTGACTGCCAGGTGGAGGGAGCTGAGTGTTTCTGTAGTCTGACTGCCAGGTGGAGGGAGCTGAGTGTTTCTGTAGTCTGACTGCCAGGTGGAGGGAGCTGAGTGTTTCTTCTGACTGCCAGGTGGAGGGAGCTGAGTGTCTGTAATCTGACTGCCAGGTGGAGGGAGCTGAGTGTTTCTGTAGTCTGACTGCCAGGTAGAGGGAGCTGAGTGTTTCTGTAGTCTGACTGCCAGGTGGAGGGAGCTGAGTGTTTCTGTAGTCTGACTGCCAGGTGGAGGGAGCTGAGTGTTTCTGTAGTCTGACTGCCAGGTGGAGGGAGCTGAGTGTCTGTAGTCTGACTGCCAGGTGGAGGGAGCTGAGTGTTTCTGTAGTCTGACTGCCAGGTGGAGGGAGCTGAGTGTTTCTGTAATCTGACTGCCAGGTGGAGGGAGCTGAGTCTTTCTGTAGTCTGACTGCCAGGTAGAGGGAGCTGAGTATCTGTAGTCTGACTGCCAGGTGGAGGGAGCTGAGTGTTTCTGTAGTCTTACTGCCAGGTGGAGGGAGCTGTGTTTCTGTAATCTGACTGCCAGGTGGAGGGAGCTGAGTGTTTCTGTAGTCTGACTGCCAGGTGGAGGAGCTGAGTGTCTGTAGTCTGACTGCCAGGTGGAGGGAGCTGAGTGTTTCTGTAGTCTGACTGCCAGGTGGAGGGAGCTGAGTGTTTCTGTAGTCTGACTGCCAGGTGGAGGGAGCTGAGTGTTTCTGTAGTCTGACTGCCAGGTAGAAGGAGCTGAGTGTCTGTAGTCTGACTGCCAGGTGGAGGGAGCTGAGTGTTTCTGTAGTCTGACTGCCAGGTGGAGGGAGCTGAGTGTCTGTAATCTGACTGCCAGGTGGAGGGAGCTGAGTGTCTGTAATCTGACTGCCAGGTGGAGGGAGCTGAGTGTTTCTGTAGTCTGACTGCCAGGTGGAGGGAGCTGAGTGTCTGTAATCTGCCAGGTGGAGGGAGCTGAGTCTTTCTGTAGTCTGACTGCCAGGTGGAGGGAGCTGAGTGTTTCTGTAGTCTTACTGCCAGGTGGAGGGAGCTGAGTGTTTCTGTAATCTGACTGCCAGGTGGAGGGAGCTGAGTGTTTCTGTAGTCTGACTGCCAGGTGGAGGAGCTGAGTGTCTGTAGTCTGACTGCCAGGTGGAGGGAGCTGAGTGTTTCTGTAGTCTGACTGCCAGGTGGAGGGAGTTGAGTGTTTCTGTAGTCTGACTGCCAGGTGGAGGGAGCTGAGTGTTTCTGTAGTCTGACTGCCAGGTAGAGGGAGCTGAGTGTCTGTAGTCTGACTGCCAGGTGGAGGGAGCTGAGTGTTTCTGTAGTCTGACTGCCAGGTGGAGGGAGCTGAGTGTTTCTGTAGTCTGACTGCCAGGTGGAGGGAGCTGAGTGTTTCTGTAGTCTGACTGCCAGGTGGAGGGAGCTGAGTGTTTCTGTAGTCTGACTGCCAGGTGGAGGGAGCTGAGTGTTTCTGTAGTCTGACTGCCAGGTGGAGGGAGCTGAGTGTTTCTGTAGTCTGACTGCCAGGTGGAGGGAGCTGAGTGTTTCTGTAATCTGACTGCCAGGTGAGGGAGCTGAGTGTTTCTGTAATCTGACTGCCAGGTGAGGGAGCTGAGTGTTTCTGTAGTCTGACTGCCAGGTGGAGGGAGCTGAGTGTTTCTGTAGTCTGACTGCCAGGTGGAGGGAGCTGAGTGTTTCTGTAGTCTGACTGCCAGGTGAGGGAGCTGAGTGTTTCTGTAGTCTGACTGCCAGGTGGAGGGAGCTGGGTGTTTCTGTAATCTGACTGCCAGGTGGAGGGAGCTGAGTGTTTCTGTAGTCTGACTGCCAGGTGGAGGGAGCTGAGTGTCTGTAATCTGACTGCCAGGTGGAGGGAGCTGAGTGTTTCTGTAGTCTGACTGCCAGGTGGGGGAGCTGAGTGTTTCTATAGTCTGACTGCCAGGTGGAGGGAGCTGAGTGTTTCTGTAGTCTGACTGCCAGGTGGAGGGAGCTGAGTGTTTCTGTAGTCTGACTGCCAGGTGGAGGGAGCTGAGTGTTTCTGTAGTCTGACTGCCAGGTGGAGGGAGCTGAGTGTTTCTGTAGTCTGACTGCCAGGTGGAGGGAGCTGAGTGTTTCTGTAGTCTGACTGCCAGGTGGAGGGAGCTGAGTGTTTCTGTAGTCTGACTGCCAGGTGGAGGGAGCTGAGTGTTCTGTAGTCTGACTGCCAGGAGGAGGGGCTGAGTGTTTCTGTAATCTGACTGCCAGGTGGAGGGAGCTGAGTGTTTCTGTAGTCTGACTGCCAGGTGGAGGGAGCTGAGTGTTTCTGTAGTCTGACTGCCAGGTGGAGGGAGCTGAGTGTTTCTGTAGTCTGACTGCCAGGTGGAGGGAGCTGAGTGTCTGTAATCTGACTGCCAGGTGGAGGGAGCTGAGTGTTTCTGTAGTCTGACTGCCAGGTAGAGGGAGCTGAGTGTCTGTAATCTGACTGCCAGGTGGAGGGAGCTGAGTATCTGTAGTCTTACTGCCAGGTGGAGGGAGCTGAGTGTCTGTAATCTGACTGCCAGGTGGAGGGAGCTGAGTGTTTCTGTAGTCTGACTGCCAGGTGGAGGGAGCTGAGTGTCTGTAGTCTGACTGCCAGGTTGAGGGAGCTGAGTGTTTCTGTAGTCTGACTGCCAGGTGGAGGGAGCTGAGTGTCTGTAATCTGACTGCCAGGTGGAGGGAGCTGAGTCTTTCTGTAGTCTGACTGCCAGGTAGAGGGAGCTGAGTATCTGTAGTCTGACTGCCAGGTGGAGGGAGCTGAGTGTTTCTGTAGTCTTACTGCCAGGTGGAGGGAGCTGAGTGTTTCTGTAATCTGACTGCCAGGTGGAGGGAGCTGAGTGTTTCTGTAGTCTGACTGCCAGGTGGAAGGAGCTGAGTGTCTGTAGTCTGACTGCCAGGTGGAGGGAGCTGAGTGTTTCTGTAGTCTGACTGCCAGGTGGAGGGAGCTGAGTGTTTCTGTAGTCTGACTGCCAGGTGGAGGGAGCTGAGTGTTTCTGTAGTCTGACTGCCAGGTGGAGGGAGCTGAGTGTCTGTAGTCTGACTGCCAGGTGGAGGGAGCTGAGTGTTTCTGTAGTCTGACTGCCAGGTGGAGGGAGCTGAGTGTCTGTAATCTGACTGCCAGGTGGAGGGAGCTGAGTGTCTGTAATCTGACTGCCAGGTGGAGGGAGCTGAGTGTTTCTGTAGTCTGACTGCCAGGTGGAGGGAGCTGAGTGTCTGTAATCTGCCAGGTGGAGGGAGCTGAGTCTTTCTGTAGTCTGACTGCCAGGTGGAGGGAGCTGAGTGTTTCTGTAGTCTTACTGCCAGGTGGAGGGAGCTGAGTGTTTCTGTAATCTGACTGCCAGGTGGAGGGAGCTGAGTGTTTCTGTAGTCTGACTGCCAGGTAGAAGGAGCTGAGTGTCTGTAGTCTGACTGCCAGGTGGAGGGAGCTGAGTGTTTCTGTAGTCTGACTGCCAGGTGGAGGGAGCTGAGTGTTTCTGTAGTCTGACTGCCAGGTGGAGGGAGCTGAGTGTTTCTGTAGTCTGACTGCCAGGTAGAAGGAGCTGAGTGTCTGTAGTCTGACTGCCAGGTGGAGGGAGCTGAGTGTTTCTGTAGTCTGACTGCCAGGTGGAGGGAGCTGAGTGTTTCTGTAGTCTGACTGCCAGGTGGAGGGAGCTGAGTGTTTCTGTAGTCTGACTGCCAGGTGGAGGGAGCTGAGTGTTTCTGTAGTCTGACTGCCAGGTGGAGGGAGCTGAGTGTCTGTAGTCTGACTGCCAGGTGGAGGGAGCTGAGTGTTTCTGTAGTCTGACTGCCAGGTGGAGGGAGCTGAGTGTTTCTGTAGTCTGACTGCCAGGTGGAGGGAGCTGAGTGTTTCTGTAGTCTGACTGCCAGGTGGAGGGAGCTGAGTGTTTCTGTAGTCTGACTGCCAGGTGGAGGGAGCTGAGTGTTTCTGTAGTCTGACTGCCAGGTGGAGGGAGCTGAGTGTTTCTGTAATCTGACTGCCAGGTGGAGGGAGCTGAGTGTTTCTGTAGTCTGACTGCCAGGTGGAGGGAGCTGAGTGTTTCTGTAGTCTGACTGCCAGGTGGAGGGAGCTTGTTTCTGTAGTCTGACTGCCAGGTGGAGGGAGCTGAGTGTCTGTAATCTGACTGCCAGGTGGAGGGAGCTGAGTGTTTCTGTAGTCTGACTGCCAGGTAGAGGGAGCTGAGTGTTTCTGTAGTCTGACTGCCAGGTGGAGGGAGCTGAGTGTTTCTGTAGTCTGACTGCCAGGTGGAGGGAGCTGAGTGTTTCTGTAGTCTGACTGCCAGGTGGAGGGAGCTGAGTGTTTCTGTAGTCTGACTGCCAGGTGGAGGGAGCTGAGTGTTTCTGTAGTCTGACTGCCAGGTGGAGGGAGCTGAGTGTTTCTGTAGTCTGACTGCCAGGTGGAGGGAGCTGAGTGTCTGTAATCTGACTGCCAGGTGGAGGGAGCTGAGTGTTTCTGTAGTCTGACTGCCAGGTGGAGGGAGCCTGTAGGACTGCCAGGTGGAGGGAGCTGAGTGTTTCTGTAGTCTGACTGCCAGGTGGAGGGAGCTGAGTGTTTCTGTAGTCTGACTGCCAGGTAGAAGGAGCTGAGTGTCTGTAGTCTGACTGCCAGGTGGAGGGAGCTGAGTGTTTCTGTAGTCTGACTGCCAGGTGGAGGGAGCTGAGTGTTTCTGTAGTCTGACTGCCAGGTGGAGGGAGCTGAGTGTTTCTGTAGTCTGACTGCCAGGTGGAGGGAGCTGAGTGTTTCTGTAGTCTGACTGCCAGGTGGAGGGAGCCGAGTGTCTGTAATATGACTGCCAGGTGGAGGGAGCTGAGTGTCTGTAGTCTGACTGCCAGGTGGAGGGAGCTGAGTGTTTCTGTAGTCTGACTGCCAGGTGGAGGGAGCTGAGTGTTTCTGTAGTCTGACTGCCAGGAGGAAGAGAGCTGAGTGTTTCTGTAGTCTGACTGCCAGGTGGAGGGAGCTGAGTGTTTCTGTAGTCTGACTGCCAGGTGGAGGGAGCTGAGTGTTTCTGTAGTCTGACTGCCAGGTGGAGGGAGCTGAGTGTCTGTAATCTGACTGCCAGGTGGAGGGAGCTCTGTAATCTGACTGCCAGGTGGAGGGAGTTGAGTGTTTCTGTAGTCTGACTGCCAGGTGGAGGGAGCTGAGTGTCTGTAATCTGACTGCCAGGTGGAGGGAGCTGAGTCTTTCTGTAGTCTGACTGCCAGGTAGAGGGAGCTGAGTATCTGTAGTCTGACTGCCAGGTGGAGGGAGCTGAGTGTTTCTGTAGTCTGACTGCCAGGTGGAGGGAGCTGAGTGTTTCTGTAATCTGACTGCCAGGTGGAGGGAGCTGAGTGTTTCTGTAGTCTGACTGCCAGGTAGAAGGAGCTGAGTGTCTGTAGTCTGACTGCCAGGTGGAGGGAGCTGAGTGTTTCTGTAGTCTGACTGCCAGGTGGAGGGAGCTGAGTGTTTCTGTAGTCTGACTGCCAGGTGGAGGGAGCTGAGTGTTTCTGTAGTCTGACTGCCAGGTGGAGGGAGCTGAGTGTTTCTGTAGTCTGACTGCCAGGTGGAGGGAGCTGAGTGTTTCTGTAGTCTGACTGCCAGGTGGAGGGAGCTGAGTGTCTGTAGTCTGACTGCCAGGTGGAGGGAGCTGTCTGTAATATGACTGCCAGGTGGAGGGAGCTGAGTGTCTGTAGTCTGACTGCCAGGTGAAGGGAGCTGAGTGTTTCTGTAGTCTGACTGCCAGGTGGAGGGAGCTGAGTGTTTCTGTAGTCTGACTGCCAGGTGGAGGGAGCTGAGTGTCTGTAATCTGACTGCCAGGTGGAGGGAGCTGAGTGTTTCTGTAGTCTGACTGCCAGGTGGAGGGAGCTGAGTGTTTCTGTAGTCTGACTGCCAGGTGGAGGGAGCTGAGTGTCTGTAATCTGACTGCCAGGTGGAGGGAGCTGAGTGTCTGTAATCTGACTGCCAGGTGGAGGGAGTTGAGTGTTTCTGTAGTCTGACTGCCAGGTGGAGGGAGCTGAGTGTCTGTAATCTGACTGCCAGGTGGAGGGAGCTGAGTCTTTCTGTAGTCTGACTGCCAGGTGGAGGGAGCTGAGTATCTGTAGTCTGACTGCCAGGTGGAGGGAGCTGAGTGTTTCTGTAGTCTGACTGCCAGGTGGAGGGAGCTGAGTGTTTCTGTAATCTGACTGCCAGGTGGAGGGAGCTGAGTGTTTCTGTAGTCTGACTGCCAGGTGGAGGGAGCTGAGTGTCTGTAGTCTGACTGCCAGGTGGAGGGAGCTGAGTGTTTCTGTAGTCTGACTGCCAGGTGGAGGGAGCTGAGTGTTTCTGTAGTCTGACTGCCAGGTGGAGGGAGCTGAGTGTTTCTGTAGTCTGACTGCCAGGTGGAGGGAGCTGAGTGTTTCTGTAGTCTGACTGCCAGGTGGAGGGAGCTGAGTGTTTCTGTAGTCTGACTGCCAGGTGGAGGGAGCTGAGTGTCTGTAATCTGACTGCCAGGTGGAGGGAGCTGAGTGTTTCTGTAGTCTGACTGCCAGGTGAGGGAGCTGAGTGTTTCTGTAGTCTGACTGCCAGGTGGAGGGAGCTGAGTGTTTCTGTAGTCTGACTGCCAGGTGGGGGAGCTGAGTGTTTCTATAGTCTGACTGCCAGGTGGAGGGAGCTGAGTGTTTCTGTAGTCTGACTGCCAGGTGGAGGGAGCTGAGTCTTTCTGTAATCTGACTGCCAGGTGGAGGGAGCTGAGTGTTTCTGTAGTCTGACTGCCAGGTGCAGGGAGCTGAGTGTTTCTGTAGTCTGACTGCCAGGTGGAGGGAGCTGAGTGTTTCTGTAGTCTGACTGCCAGGTGGAGGGAGCTGAGTGTTTCTGTAGTCTGACTGCCAGGTGGAGGGAGCTGAGTGTTTCTGTAGTCTGACTGCCAGGTGGAGGGAGCTGAGTGTCTGTAATCTGACTGCCAGGTGGAGGGAGCTGAGTGTTTCTGTAATCTGACTGCCAGGAAGAGGGGCTGAGTATTTCTGTAGTCTGACTGCCAGGTGGGGAGCTGAGTGTCTGTAGTCTGACTGCCAGGTAGAGGAGCTGAGTGTTTCTGTAATCTGACTGCCAGGTGGAGGGAGCTGAGTGTTTCTGTAGTCTGACTGCCAGGTGGAGGGAGCTGAGTGTTTCTGTAGTCTGACTGCCAGGTGGAGGGAGCTGAGTGTCTGTAATCTGACTGCCAGGTGGAGGGAGCTGAGTGTCTGTAATCTGACTGCCAGGAAGAGGGGGCTGAGTATTTCTGTAGTCTGACTGCCAGGTAGAGGGAGCTGAGTGTCTGTAGTCTGACTGCCAGGTGGAGGGAGCTGAGTGTTTCTGTAATCTGACTGCCAGGTGGAGGGAGCTGAGTGTTTCTGTAGTCTGACTGCCAGGTGGAGGGAGCTGAGTGTTTCTGTAGTCTGACTGCCAGGTGGAGGGAGCTGAGTGTTTCTGTAGTCTGACTGCCAGGTTGAGGGAGCTGAGTGTTTCTGTAGTTTGACTGCCAGGTGGAGGGAGCTGGGTGTTTCTGTAATCTGACTGCCAGGTGGAGGGAGCTGAGTGTTTCTGTAGTCTGACTGCCAGGTGGAGGGAGCTGAGTGTTTCTGTAGTCTAACTGCCAGGAAGAGGGGGTTGAGTGTTTCTGTAATCTGACTGCCAGGTGGAGGGAGCTGAGTGGTATGTAGTCTGACTGCCAGGAGGAGGGGGTTGAGTGTTTCTGTAATCTGACTGCCAGGTGGAGGGAGCTGAGTGTTTCTGTAGTCTGACTGCCAGGTGGGGGAGCTGAGTGTTTCTGTAGTCTGACTGCCAGGTGGAGGGAGCTGAGTGTTTCTGTAGTCTGACTGCCAGGTGGAGGGAGCTGAGTGTTTCTGTAGTCTGACTGCCAGGTGGAGGGAGCTGAGTGTTTCTGTAGTCTGACTGCCAGGTGGAGGGAGCTGAGTGTTTCTGTAGTCTGACTGCCAGGTGGAGGGAGCTGAGTGTTTCTGTAGTCTAACTGCCAGGAAGAGGGGGTTGAGTGTTTCTGTAATCTGACTGCCAGGTGGAGGGAGCTGAGTGGTTCTGTAGTCTGACTGCCAGGTGGAGGGAGCTGAGTGTTTCTGTAGTCTGACTGCCAGGTGGAGGGAGCTGAGTGTTTCTGTAGTCTGACTGCCAGGTGGAGGGAGCTGAGTGTCTGTAATCTGACTGCCAGGTGGAGGGAGCTGAGTGTTTCTGTAGTCTGACTGCCAGGTAGAGGGAGCTGAGTGTCTGTAGTCTGACTGCCAGGTGGAGGGAGCTGAGTGTTTCTGTAGTCTGACTGCCAGGTGGAAGGAGCTGAGTGTTTCTGTAGTCTGACTGCCAGGTGGAGGGAGCTGAGTGTTTCTGTAGTCTAACTGCCAGGTGGAGGGGGTTGAGTGTTTCTGTAATCTGACTGCCAGGTGGAGGGAGCTGAGTGTCTGTAATCTGACTGCCAGGAAGAGGGGGCTGAGTATTTCTGTAGTCTGACTGCCAGGTAGGGGGAGCTGAGTGTCTGTAGTCTGACTGCCAGGTAGAGGGAGCTGAGTGTTTCTGTAATCTGACTGCCAGGTAGAGGGAGCTGAGTGTTTCTGTAGTCTGACTGCCAGGTAGAGGGAGCTGAGTGTTTCTGTAGTCTGACTGCCAGGTGGAGGGAGCTGAGTGTCTGTAGTCTGACTGCCAGGTAGAGGGAGCTGAGTGTTTCTGTAGTCTGACTGCCAGGTGGAGGGAGCTGAGTGTTTCTGTAGTCTGACTGCCAGGTGGAGGGAGCTGAGTGTTTCTGTAGTCTGACTGCCAGGTGGAGGGAGCTGAGTGTTTCTGTAGTCTGACTGCCAGGTGGAGGGAGCTGAGTGTTTCTGTAGTCTGACTGCCAGGTAGAGGGAGCTGAGTGTTTCTGTAGTCTGACTGCCAGGTGGAGGGAGTTGAGTGTTTCTGTAGTCTGACTGCCAGGTGGAGGGAGCTGAGTGTCTGTAATCTGACTGCCAGGTGGAGGGAGCTGAGTCTTTCTGTAGTCTGACTGCCAGGTAGAGGGAGCTGAGTATCTGTAGTCTGACTGCCAGGTGGAGGGAGCTGAGTGTTTCTGTAGTCTTACTGCCAGGTGGAGGGAGCTGAGTGTCTGTAATCTGACTGCCAGGTGGAGGGAGCTGAGTGTTTCTGTAGTCTGACTGCCAGGTGGAGGGAGCTGAGTGTCTGTAGTCTGACTGCCAGGTTGAGGGAGCTGAGTGTTTCTGTAGTCTGACTGCCAGGTGGAGGGAGCTGAGTGTCTGTAATCTGACTGCCAGGTGGAGGGAGCTGAGTCTTTCTGTAGTCTGACTGCCAGGTAGAGGGAGCTGAGTATCTGTTTGACTGCCAGGTGGAGGGAGCTCTGTAGTCTGCCAGGTGGAGGGAGCTGAGTGTTTCTGTAATCTGACTGCCAGGTGGAGGGAGCTGAGTGTTTCTGTAGTCTGACTGCCAGGTAGAAGGAGCTGAGTGTCTGTAGTCTGACTGCCAGGTGGAGGGAGCTGAGTGTTTCTGTAGTCTGACTGCCAGGTGGAGGGAGCTGAGTGTTTCTGTAGTCTGACTGCCAGGTGGAGGGAGCTGAGTGTTTCTGTAGTCTGACTGCCAGGTAGAGGGAGCTGAGTGTCTGTAGTCTGACTGCCAGGTGGAGGGAGCTGAGTGTTTCTGTAGTCTGACTGCCAGGTGGAGGGAGCTGAGTGTCTGTAATCTGACTGCCAGGTGGAGGGAGCTGAGTGTCTGTAATCTGACTGCCAGGTGGAGGGAGTTGAGTGTTTCTGTAGTCTGACTGCCAGGTGGAGGGAGGGAATCTGCTGAGTGTTTCTGTAGTCTGACTGCCAGGTGGAGGGAGCTGAGTGTTTCTGTAGTCTGACTGCCAGGTGGAGGGTTTCTGTAATCTGACTGCCAGGTGTTGTTTCTGTAGTCTGACTGCCAGGTAGAGGGAGCTGAGTGTCTGTAGTCTGACTGCCAGGTGGAGGGAGCTGAGTGTTTCTGTAGTCTGACTGCCAGGTGGAGGGAGCTGAGTGTTTCTGTAGTCTGACTGCCAGGTGGAGGGAGCTGAGTGTTTCTGTAGTCTGACTGCCAGGTAGAAGGAGCTGAGTGTCTGTAGTCTGACTGCCAGGTGGAGGGAGCTGAGTGTTTCTGTAGTCTGACTGCCAGGTGGAGGGAGCTGAGTGTTTCTGTAGTCTGACTGCCAGGTGGAGGGAGCTGAGTGTTTCTGTAGTCTGACTGCCAGGTGGAGGGAGCTGAGTGTTTCTGTAGTCTGACTGCCAGGTGGAGGGAGCTGAGTGTTTCTGTAGTCTGACTGCCAGGTGGAGGGAGCTGAGTGTCTGTAATCTGACTGCCAGGTCTGAGTGTTTCTGCACTGCTGCAGGTGGAGGGAGCTGAGTGTTTCTGTAGTCTGACTGCCAGGTGGAGGGAGCTGAGTGTTTCTGTAGTCTGACTGCCAGGTGGAGGGAGCTGAGTGTTTCTGTAGTCTGACTGCCAGGTTGAGGGAGCTGAGTGTTTCTGTAGTTTGACTGCCAGGTGGAGGGAGCTGGGTGTTTCTGTAATCTGACTGCCAGGTGGAGGGAGCTGAGTGTTTCTGTAGTCTGACTGCCAGGTGGAGGGAGCTGAGTGTCTGTAATCTGACTGCCAGGTGGAGGGAGCTGAGTGTTTCTGTAGTCTGACTGCCAGGTGGAGGGAGCTGAGTGTTTCTGTAGTCTGACTGCCAGGTGGAGGGAGCTGAGTGTTTCTGTAGTCTGACTGCCAGGTGGAGGGAGCTGAGTGTTTCTGTAGTCTGACTGCCAGGTGGAGGGAGCTGAGTGTTTCTGTAGTCTGACTGCCAGGTGGAGGGAGCTGAGTGTTTCTGTAGTCTGACTGCCAGGTGGAGGGAGCTGAGTGTTTCTGTAGTCTGACTGCCAGGTGGAGGGAGCTGAGTGTTTCTGTAGTCTAACTGCCAGGAAGAGGGGGTTGAGTGTTTCTGTAATCTGACTGCCAGGTGGAGGGAGCTGAGTGGTTCTGTAGTCTGACTGCCAGGAGGAGGGGGTTGAGTGTTTCTGTAATCTGACTGCCAGGTGGAGGGAGCTGAGTGTTTCTGTAGTCTGACTGCCAGGTGGAGGGAGCTGAGTGTTTCTGTAGTCTGACTGCCAGGTGGAGGGAGCTGAGTGTTTCTGTAGTCTGACTGCCAGGTGGAGGGAGCTGAGTGTCTGTAATCTGACTGCCAGGTGGAGGGAGCTGAGTGTTTCTGTAGTCTGACTGCCAGGTAGAGGGAGCTGAGTGTCTGTAGTCTGACTGCCAGGTGGAGGGAGCTGAGTGTTTCTGTAGTCTGACTGCCAGGTGGAGGGAGCTGAGTGTTTCTGTAGTCTGACTGCCAGGTGGAGGGAGCTGAGTGTTTCTGTAGTCTAACTGCCAGACTGCCAGGTGGAGGGAGCTGAGTGTCTGTAATCTGACTGCCAGGAAGAGGGGGCTGAGTATTTCTGTAGTCTGACTGCCAGGTAGGGGGAGCTGAGTATCTGTAGTCTGACTGCCAGGTGGAGGGAGCTGAGTATCTGTAGTCTTACTGCCAGGTGGAGGGAGCTGAGTGTCTGTAATCTGACTGCCAGGTGGAGGGAGCTGAGTGTTTCTGTAGTCTGACTGCCAGGTGGAGGGAGCTGAGTGTTTCTGTAGTCTGACTGCCAGGTGGAGGGAGCTGAGTGTTTCTGTAGTCTGACTGCCAGGTGGAGGGAGCTGAGTGTCTGTAATCTGACTGCCAGGTGGAGGGAGCTGAGTCTTTCTGTAGTCTGACTGCCAGGTAGAGGGAGCTGAGTATCTGTAGTCTGACTGCCAGGTGGAGGGAGCTGAGTGTTTCTGTAGTCTTACTGCCAGGTGGAGGGAGCTGAGTGTTTCTGTAATCTGACTGCCAGGTGGAGGGAGCTGAGTGTTTCTGTAGTCTGACTGCCAGGTGGAGGGAGCTGAGTGTTTCTGTAGTCTGACTGCCAGGTGGAGGGAGCTGAGTGTTTCTGTAGTCTGACTGCCAGGTAGAAGGAGCTGAGTGTCTGTAGTCTGACTGCCAGGTGGAGGGAGCTGAGTGTTTCTGTAGTCTGACTGCCAGGTGGAGGGAGCTGAGTGTCTGTAATCTGACTGCCAGGTGGAGGGAGCTGAGTGTCTGTAATCTGACTGCCAGGTGGAGGGGGCTGAGTGTTTCTGTAGTCTGACTGCCAGGTGGAGGGAGCTGAGTGTCTGTAATCTGCCAGGTGGAGGGAGCTGAGTGTTTCTGTAGTCTAACTGCCAGGTGGAGGGGGTTGAGTGTTTCTGTAATCTGACTGCCAGGTGGAGGGAGCTGAGTGTCTGTAATCTGACTGCCAGGAAGAGGGGGCTGAGTATTTCTGTAGTCTGACTGCCAGGTAGGGGGAGCTGAGTGTCTGTAGTCTGACTGCCAGGTAGAGGGAGCTGAGTGTTTCTGTAATCTGACTGCCAGGTAGAGGGAGCTGAGTGTTTCTGTAGTCTGACTGCCAGGTGGAGGGAGCTGAGTGTTTCTGTAGTCTGACTGCCAGGTGGAGGGAGCTGAGTGTCTGTAGTCTGACTGCCAGGTGGAGGGAGCTGAGTGTTTCTGTAGTCTGACTGCCAGGTGGAGGGAGCTGAGTGTCTGTAGTCTGACTGCCAGGTGGAGGGAGCTGAGTGTTTCTGTAGTCTGACTGCCAGGTGGAGGGAGCTGAGTGTTTCTGTAGTCTGACTGCCAGGTGGAGGGAGCTGAGTGTTTCTGTAGTCTGACTGCCAGGTGAGGGAGCTGAGTGTTTCTGTAGTCTGACTGCCAGGTGGAGGGAGCTGAGTGTTTCTGTAGTCTGACTGCCAGGTGGAGGGAGCTGAGTCTTTCTGTAATCTGACTGCCAGGTGGAGGGAGCTGAGTGTTTCTGTAGTCTGACTGCCAGGTGAGGAGCTGAGTATCTGTAGTCTGACTGCCAGGTGGAGGGAGCTGAGTGTTTCTGTAGTCTGACTGCCAGGTGGAGGGAGCTGAGTGTTTCTGTAGTCTGACTGCCAGGTGGAGGGAGCTGAGTGTTTCTGTAGTCTGACTGCCAGGTGGAGGGAGCTGAGTGTCTGTAGTCTGACTGCCAGGTGGAGGGAGCTGAGTGTTTCTGTAGTCTGACTGCCAGGTGGAGGGAGCTGAGTGTCTGTAATCTGACTGCCAGGTGGAGGGAGCTGAGTCTTTCTGTAGTCTGACTGCCAGGTAGAGGGAGCTGAGTATCTGTAGTCTGACTGCCAGGTGGAGGGAGCTGAGTGTTTCTGTAGTCTTACTGCCAGGTGGAGGGAGCTGAGTGTTTCTGTAATCTGACTGCCAGGTGGAGGGAGCTGAGTGTTTCTGTAGTCTGACTGCCAGGTAGAAGGAGCTGAGTGTCTGTAGTCTGACTGCCAGGTGGAGGGAGCTGAGTGTTTCTGTAGTCTGACTGCCAGGTGGAGGGAGCTGAGTGTTTCTGTAGTCTGACTGCCAGGTGGAGGGAGCTGAGTGTTTCTGTAGTCTGACTGCCAGGTGAAGGAGAGTGTCTGTAGTCTGACTGCCAGGTGGAGGGAGCTGAGTGTTTCTGTAGTCTGACTGCCAGGTGGAGGGAGCTGAGTGTCTGTAATCTGACTGCCAGGTGGAGGAGCTGAGTGTCTGTAATCTGACTGCCAGGTGGAGGGAGCTGAGTGTTTCTGTAGTCTGACTGCCAGGTGGAGGGAGCTGAGTGGTGGAGGGAGCTGAGTCTTTCTGTAGTCTGACTGCCAGGTGGAGGGAGCTGAGTGTTTCTGTAGTCTACTGCCAGGTGGAGGGAGCTGAGTGTTTCTGTAATCTGACTGCCAGGTGGAGGGAGCTGAGTGTTTCTGTAGTCTGACTGCCAGGTAGGAGGAGCTGAGTGTCTGTAGTCTGACTGCCAGGTGGAGGGAGCTGAGTGTTTCTGTAGTCTGACTGCCAGGTGGAGGGAGCTGAGTGTTTCTGTAGTCTGACTGCCAGGTGGAGGGAGCTGAGTGTTTCTGTAGTCTGACTGCCAGGTAGAAGGAGCTGAGTGTCTGTAGTCTGACTGCCAGGTGGAGGGAGCTGAGTGTTTCTGTAGTCTGACTGCCAGGTGGAGGGAGCTGAGTGTTTCTGTAGTCTGACTGCCAGGTGGAGGGAGTTGAGTGTTTCTGTAGTCTGACTGCCAGGTGGAGGGAGCTGAGTGTTTCTGTAGTCTGACTGCCAGGTGGAGGGAGCCGAGTGTTTCTGTAGTCTGACTGCCAGGTGGAGGGAGCTGAGTGTCTGTAATCTGACTGCCAGGTAGAGGGAGCTGAGTGTTTCTGCAATCTGACTGCCAGGTAGAGGGAGCTGAGTGTTTCTGTAGTCTGACTGCCAGGTGGAGGGAGCTGAGTGTTTCTGTAGTCTGACTGCCAGGTGGAGGGAGCTGAGTGTTTCTGTAGTCTGACTGCCAGGTTGAGGGAGCTGAGTGTTTCTGTAGTTTGACTGCCAGGTGGAGGGAGCTGGGTGTTTCTGTAATCTGACTGCCAGGTGGAGGGAGCTGAGTGTTTCTGTAGTCTGACTGCCAGGTGGAGGGAGCTGAGTGTCTGTAATCTGACTGCCAGGTGGAGGGAGCTGAGTGTTTCTGTAGTCTGACTGCCAGGTGGAGGGAGCTGAGTGTTTCTGTAGTCTGACTGCCAGGTGGAGGGAGCTGAGTGTTTCTATAGTCTGACTGCCAGGTGGAGGGAGCTGAGTGTTTCTGTAGTCTGACTGCCAGGTGGAGGGAGCTGAGTGTTTCTGTAGTCTGACTGCCAGGTGGAGGGAGCTGAGTGTTTCTGTAGTCTGACTGCCAGGTGGAGGGAGCTGAGTGTTTCTGTAGTCTGACTGCCAGGTGGAGGGAGCTGAGTGTTTCTGTAGTCTAACTGCCAGGAAGAGGGGTTGAGTGTTTCTGTAATCTGACTGCTAGGTGGAGGGAGCTGAGTTTCTGTAGTCTGACTGCCAGGTGGAGGGGGCTTGAGTGTTTCTGTAATCTGACTGCCAGGTGGAGGGAGCTGAGTGTTTCTGTAGTCTGACTGCCAGGTGGAGGGAGCTGAGTGTTTCTGTAGTCTGACTGCCAGGTGGAGGGAGCTGAGTGTTTCTGTAGTCTGACTGCCAGGTGGAGGGAGCTGAGTGTCTGTAATCTGACTGCCAGGTGGAGGGAGCTGAGTGTTTCTGTAGTCTGACTGCCAGGTGGAGGGAGCTGAGTGTCTGTAGTCTGACTGCCAGGTGGAGGGAGCTGAGTGTTTCTGTAGTCTGACTGCCAGGTGGAGGGAGCTGAGTGTTTCTGTAGTCTGACTGCCAGGTGGAGGGAGCTGAGTGTTTCTGTAGTCTGACTGCCAGGTGGAGGGAGTTTCTGTAATCTGACTGCCAGGTGGAGGGAGCTGAGTGTTTCTGTAATCTGACTGCCAGGTGGAGGGGCTGAGTGTTTCTGTAGTCTGACTGCCAGGTGGAGGGAGCTGAGTAGTAGTCTGACTGCCAGGTGGAGGGAGCTGAGTATCTGTAGTCTGACTGCCAGGTGGAGGGAGCTGAGTGTCTGTAATCTGACTGCCAGGTGGAGGGAGCTGAGTGTTTCTGTAGTCTGACTGCCAGGTGGAGGGAGCTGAGTGTCTGTAGTCTGACTGCCAGGTTGAGGGAGCTGTGTTTCTGTAGTCTGACTGCCAGGTGGAGGGAGCTGAGTGTCTGTAATCTGACTGCCAGGTGGAGGGAGCTTTCTGTAGTCTGTGCCAGGTTCTGTAGTCTGACTGCCAGGTGGAGGGAGCTGAGTGTTTCTGTAGTCTGACTGCCAGGTGGAGGGAGCTGAGTGTTTCTGTAGTCTGACTGCCAGGTGGAGGGAGCTGAGTGTTTCTGTAGTCTGACTGCCAGGTGGAGGGAGCTGAGTGTTTCTGTAGTCTGACTGCCAGGTGGAGGGAGCTGAGTGTTTCTGTAGTCTGACTGCCAGGTGGAGGGAGCTGAGTGTTTCTGTAGTCTGACTGCCAGGTGGAGGGAGCTGAGTGTTTCTGTAGTCTGACTGCCAGGTGGAGGGAGCTGAGTGTCTGTAATCTGACTGCCAGGTGGAGGGAGCTGAGTGTCTGTAATCTGACTGCCAGGTGGAGGGAGCTGAGTGTTTCTGTAGTCTGACTGCCAGGTGGAGGGAGCTGAGTGTTTCTGTAGTCTGACTGCCAGGTGGAGGGAGCTGAGTGTTTCTGTAGTCTGACTGCCAGGTGGAGGGAGCTGAGTGTTTCTGTAGTCTGACTGCCAGGTGGAGGGAGCTGAGTGTTTCTGTAGTCTAACTGCCAGGAAGAGGGGGTTGAGTGTTTCTGTAATCTGACTGCCAGGTGGAGGGAGCTGAGTGGTTCTGTAGTCTGACTGCCAGGAGGAGGGGGTTGAGTGTTTCTGTAATCTGACTGCCAGGTGGAGGGAGCTGAGTGTTTCTGTAGTCTGACTGCCAGGTGGAGGGAGCTGAGTGTTTCTATAGTCTGACTGCCAGGTGGAGGGAGCTGAGTGTTTCTGTAGTCTGACTGCCAGGTGGAGGGAGCTGAGTGTCTGTAATCTGACTGCCAGGTGGAGGGAGCTGAGTGTTTCTGTAGTCTGACTGCCAGGTAGAGGGAGCTGAGTGTCTGTAGTCTGACTGCCAGGTGGAGGGAGCTGAGTGTTTCTGTAGTCTGACTGCCAGGTGGAGGGAGCTGAGTGTTTCTGTAGTCTGACTGCCAGGTGGAGGGAGCTGAGTGTTTCTGTAGTCTAACTGCCAGGTGGAGGGGGTTGAGTGTTTCTGTAATCTGACTGCCAGGTGGAGGGAGCTGAGTGTCTGTAATCTGACTGCCAGGAAGAGGGGGCTGAGTATTTCTGTAGTCTGACTGCCAGGTAGGGGGAGCTGAGTATCTGTAGTCTGACTGCCAGGTGGAGGGAGCTGAGTATCTGTAGTCTTACTGCCAGGTGGAGGGAGCTGAGTGTCTGTAATCTGACTGCCAGGTGGAGGGAGCTGAGTGTTTCTGTAGTCTGACTGCCAGGTGGAGGGAGCTGAGTGTCTGTAGTCTGACTGCCAGGTTGAGGGAGCTGAGTGTTTCTGTAGTCTGACTGCCAGGTGGAGGGAGCTGAGTGTCTGTAATCTGACTGCCAGGTGGAGGGAGCTGAGTGTTTCTGTCTGACTGCCAGGTAGAGGAGCTGAGTAGTCTGACTGCCAGGTGGAGGGAGCTGAGTGTTTCTGTAGTCTGACTGCCAGGTGGAGGGAGCTGAGTGTTTCTGTAGTCTGACTGCCAGGTGGAGGGAGCTGAGTGTTTCTGTAATCTGACTGCCAGGTGGAGGGAGCTGAGTGTTTCTGTAGTCTGACTGCCAGGTGGAGGGAGCTGAGTGTTTCTGTAGTCTGACTGCCAGGTGGAGGGAGCTGAGTGTTTCTGTAGTCTGACTGCCAGGTGGAGGAGCTGAGTGTTTCTGTAGTCTGACTGCCAGGTGGAGGGAGCTGAGTGTTTCTGTAGTCTGACTGCCAGGTGGAGGGAGCTGAGTGTTTCTGTAATCTGACTGCCAGGTGGAGGGAGCTGAGTGTCTGTAATCTGACTGCCAGGTGGAGGGGAGCTGAGTGTTTCTGTAGTCTGACTGCCAGGTGGAGGGAGCTGAGTGTCTGTAATCTGACTGCCAGGTGGAGGGAGCTGAGTGTTTCTGTAGTCTGACTGCCAGGTGGAGGGAGCTGAGTGTTTCTGTAGTCTGACTGCCAGGTGGAGGGAGCTGAGTGTTTCTGTAATCTGACTGCCAGGTGGAGGGAGCTGAGTGTTTCTGTAGTCTGACTGCCAGGTAGAAGGAGCTGAGTGTCTGTAGTCTGACTGCCAGGTGGAGGGAGCTGAGTGTTTCTGTAATCTGACTGCCAGGTGGAGGGAGCTGAGTGTTTCTGTAGTCTGACTGCCAGGTGGAGGGAGCTGAATATCTGTAGTCTGACTGCCAGGTGGAGGGGGCTGAGTGTTTCTGTAGTCTGACTGCCAGGTGGAGGGAGCCGAGTGTCTGTAATATGACTGCCAGGTGGAGGGAGCTGAGTGTTTCTGTAGTCTGACTGCCAGGTGGAGGGAGCTGAGTGTTTCTGTAGTCTGACTGCCAGGTGGGGGAGCTGAGTGTTTCTGTAGTCTGACTGCCAGGTGGAGGGAGTTGAGTGTTTCTGTAGTCTGACTGCCAGGTAGAGGGAGCTGAGTATCTGTAGTCTGACTGCCAGGTGGAGGGAGCTGAGTGTCTGTAATCTGACTGCCAGGTGGAGGGAGCTGAATGTTTCTGTAGTCTGACTGCCAGGTGGAGGGAGCTGAGTGTTTCTGTAGTCTGACTGCCAGGTGGAGGGAGCCGAGTGTTTCTGTAGTCTGACTGCCAGGTGGAGGGAGCTGAGTGTCTGTAATCTGACTGCCAGGTAGAGGGAGCTGAGTGTTTCTGCAATCTGACTGCCAGGTAGAGGGAGCTGAGTGTTTCTGTAGTCTGACTGCCAGGTGGAGGGAGCTGAGTGTTTCTGTAGTCTGACTGCCAGGTTGAGGGAGCTGAGTGTTTCTGTAGTCTGACTGCCAGGTGGAGGGAGCTGAGTGTTTCTGTAGTCTGACTGCCAGGTGGAGGGAGCTGAGTGTTTCTGTAGTCTGACTGCCAGGTGGAGGGAGCTGAGTGTTTCTGTAGTCTGACTGCCAGGTGGAGGGAGCTGAGTGTCTGTAATCTGACTGCCAGGTGGAGGGGGCTGAGTGTTTCTGTAGTCTGACTGCCAGGTGGAGGGAGCCGAGTGTCTGTAATATGACTGCCAGGTGGAGGGAGCTGAGTGTTTCTGTAGTCTGACTGCCAGGTGGAGGGAGCTGAGTGTTTCTGTAGTCTGACTGCCAGGTAGAAGGAGCTGAGTGTCTGTAGTCTGACTGCCAGGTGGAGGGAGCTGAGTGTTTCTGTAGTCTGACTGCCAGGTGGAGGGAGCTGAGTGTTTCTGTAGTCTGACTGCCAGGTGGAGGGAGCTGAGTGTTTCTGTAGTCTGACTGCCAGGTGGAGGGGGCTGAGTGTTTCTGTAGTCTGACTGCCAGGTGGAGGGAGCTGAGTGTTTCTGTAGTCTGACTGCCAGGTGGAGGGAGCTGAGTATCTGTAGTCTGACTGCCAGGTGGAGGGAGCTGAGTGTTTCTGTAGTCTGACTGCCAGGTGGAGGGAGCTGAGTGTTTCTGTAGTCTGACTGCCAGGTGGGGGAGCTGAGTGTTTCTGTAGTCTGACTGCCAGGTGGAGGGAGCTGAGTGTTTCTGTAGTCTGACTGCCAGGTAGAAGGAGCTGAGTGTCTGTAGTCTGACTGCCAGGTGGAGGGAGCTGAGTGTTTCTGTAGTCTGACTGCCAGGTGGAGGGAGCTGAGTGTTTCTGTAGTCTGACTGCCAGGTGGAGGGAGCTGAGTGTTTCTGTAGTCTGACTGCCAGGTGGAGGGAGCTGAATATCTGTAGTCTGACTGCCAGGTGGAGGGGGCTGAGTGTTTCTGTAGTCTGACTGCCAGGTGGAGGGAGCCGAGTGTCTGTAATATGACTGCCAGGTGGGGGAGCTGAGTGTTTCTGTAGTCTGACTGCCAGGTGGAGGGAGCTGAGTGTTTCTGTAGTCTGACTGCCAGGTGGAGGGAGCTGAGTGTTTCTGTAGTCTGACTGCCAGGTGGAGGGAGCTGAGTGTTTCTGTAGTCTGACTGCCAGGTGGAGGGAGCTGAGTGTTTCTGTAGTCTGACTGCCAGGTGGAGGGAGCTGAGTGTTTCTGTAGTCTGACTGCCAGGTGGAGGGAGCTGAGTGTTTCTGTAGTCTGACTGCCAGGTGGAGGGAGCTGAGTGTTTCTGTAGTCTGACTGCCAGGTGGAGGGAGCTGAGTGTTTCTGTAGTCTGACTGCCAGGTGGAGGGAGCTGAGTGTTTCTGTAGTCTGACTGCCAGGTGGGGAGCTGAGTGTTTCTGTAGTCTGACTGCCAGGTGGAGGGAGCTGAGTGTTTCTGTAGTCTGACTGCCAGGTGGAGGGAGCTGAGTGTTTCTGTAATCTGACTGCCAGGTGGAGGGAGCTGAGTGTCTGTAATCTGACTGCCAGGTGAGGGGCTGAGTGTTTCTGTAGTCTGACTGCCAGGTGGAGGGAGCTGAGTGTCTGTAATCTGACTGCCAGGTAGAGGGAGCTGAGTGTTTCTGCAATCTGACTGCCAGGTGGAGGGAGCTGAGTGTTTCTGTAGTCTGACTGCCAGGTGGAGGGAGCTGAGTGTTTCTGTAGTCTGACTGCCAGGTTGAGGGAGCTGAGTGTTTCTGTAGTTTGACTGCCAGGTGGAGGGAGCTGAGTGTTTCTGTAATCTGACTGCCAGGTGGAGGGAGCTGAGTGTTTCTGTAGTCTGACTGCCAGGTGGAGGGAGCTGAGTGTTTCTGTAGTCTGACTGCCAGGAAGGAGGGGCTGAGTGTTTCTGTAATCTGACTGCCAGGTGGAGGGAGCTGAGTGGTATGTAGTCTGACTGCCAGGAGGAGGGGTGAGTGTTTCTGTAATCTGACTGCCAGGTGGAGGGAGCTGAGTGTTTCTGTAGTCTGACTGCCAGGTGGGGGGCTGAGTGTTTCTATAGTCTGACTGCCAGGTGGAGGGAGCTGAGTGTTTCTGTAGTCTGACTGCCAGGTGGAGGGAGCTGAGTGTTTCTGTAGTCTGACTGCCAGGTGGAGGGAGCTGAGTGTTTCTGTAATCTGACTGCCAGGTGGAGGGAGCTGAGTGTTTCTGTAGTCTGACTGCCAGGTGGAGGGAGCTGAGTGTTTCTGTAGTCTGACTGCCAGGTGGAGGGAGCTGAGTGTTTCTGTAGTCTGACTGCCAGGTGGAGGGAGCTGAGTGTTTCTGTAGTCTGACTGCCAGGTGGAGGGAGCTGAGTGTTTCTGTAGTCTGACTGCCAGGTGGAGGGAGCTGAGTGTTTCTGTAGTCTGACTGCCAGGTGAGGGGCTGAGTGTTTCTGTAATCTGACTGCCAGGTGGAGGGAGCTGAGTGTTTCTGTAGTCTGACTGCCAGGTGGAGGGGCTGATTGTTTCTGTAATCTGACTGCCAGGTGGAGGGAGCTGAGTGTTTCTGTAGTCTGACTGCCAGGTGGAGGGAGCTGAGTGTTTCTGTAGTCTGACTGCCAGGTGGAGGGAGCTGAGTGTTTCTGTAGTCTGACTGCCAGGTGGAGGGAGCTGAGTGTCTGTAATCTGACTGCCAGGTGGAGGGAGCTGAGTGTTTCTGTAGTCTGACTGCCAGGTAGAGGGAGCTGAGTGTCTGTAGTCTGACTGCCAGGTGGAGGGAGCTGAGTGTTTCTGTAGTCTGACTGCCAGGTGGAGGGAGCTGAGTGTTTCTGTAGTCTGACTGCCAGGTGGAGGGAGCTGAGTGTTTCTGTAGTCTAACTGCCAGGTGGAGGGGGTTGAGTGTTTCTGTAATCTGACTGCCAGGTGGAGGGAGCTGAGTGTCTGTAATCTGACTGCCAGGAAGAGGGGGCTGAGTATTTCTGTAGTCTGACTGCCAGGTAGGGGGAGCTGAGTGTCTGTAGTCTGACTGCCAGGTAGAGGGAGCTGAGTGTTTCTGTAGTCTGACTGCCAGGTGGAGGGAGCTGAGTGGTTCTGTAGTCTGACTGCCAGGTGGAGGGAGCTGAGTGTCTGTAATCTGACTGCCAGGTGGAGGGAGCTGAGTGTCTGTAATCTGACTGCCAGGTGGAGGGAGTTGAGTGTTTCTGTAGTCTGACTGCCAGGTGGAGGGAGCTGAGTCTTTCTGTAATCTGACTGCCAGGTGGAGGGAGCTGAGTCTTTCTGTAGTCTGACTGCCAGGTAGAGGGAGCTGAGTATCTGTAGTCTGACTGCCAGGTGGAGGGAGCTGAGTGTTTCTGTAATCTGACTGCCAGGTGGAGGGAGCTGAGTGTTTCTGTAATCTGACTGCCAGGTGGAGGGAGCTGAGTGTTTCTGTAGTCTGACTGCCAGGTGGAGGGAGCTGAGTGTTTCTGTAGTCTGACTGCCAGGTGGAGGGAGCTGAGTGTTTCTGTAGTCTGACTGCCAGGTGGAGGGAGCTGAGTGTCTGTAATCTGACTGCCAGGTGGAGGGAGCTGAGTGTTTCTGTAGTCTGACTGCCAGGTGGAGGGAGCTGAGTGTTTCTGTAGTCTGACTGCCAGGTGGAGGGAGCTGAGTGTCTGTAATCTGACTGCCAGGTGGAGGGGGAGCTGAGTGTTTCTGTAGTCTGACTGCCAGGTGGAGGGAGCTGAGTGTTTCTGTAGTCTGACTGCCAGGTGGAGGGAGCTGAGTGTTTCTGTAGTCTGACTGCCAGGTAGAGGGAGCTGAGTGTTTCTGTAGTCTGACTGCCAGGTGGAGGGAGCTGAGTGTTTCTGTAGTCTGACTGCCAGGTGGAGGGAGCTGAGTGTTTCTGTAGTCTGACTGCCAGGTGGAGGGAGCTGAGTGTTTCTGTAGTCTGACTGCCAGGTGGAGGGAGCTGAGTGTCTGTAGTCTGACTGCCAGGTGGAGGGAGCTGAGTGTTTCTGTAGTCTGACTGCCAGGTGGAGGGAGCTGAGTGTCTGTAATCTGACTGCCAGGTGGAGGGAGCTGAGTATTTCTGTAGTCTGACTGCCAGGTGGAGGGGAGCTGAGTGTTTCTGTAATCTAACTGCCAGGTGGAGGGAGCTGAGTGTTTCTGTAGTCTGACTGCCAGGTGGAGGGAGCCGAGTGTTTCTGTAGTCTGACTGCCAGGTGGAGGGAGCTGAGTGTTTCTGTAGTCTAACTGCCAGGTGGAGGGGGTTTCTGTAATCTGACTGCCAGGTGGAGGGAGCTGAGTGTTTCTGTAGTCTGACTGCCAGGTGGAGGGAGCTGAGTGTTTCTGTAGTCTGACTGCCAGGTGGAGGGAGCTGAGTGTTTCTGTAGTCTGACTGCCAGGTGGAGGGAGCTGAGTGTTTCTGTAGTCTGACTGCCAGGTGGGGGAGCTGAGTGTTTCTGTAGTCTGACTGCCAGGTGGAGGGAGCTGAGTGTTTCTGTAGTCTGACTGCCAGGTGGAGGGAGCTGAGTCTTTCTGTAATCTGACTGCCAGGTGGAGGGAGCTGAGTGTCTGTAATCTGACTGCCAGTGTGAGTTTTCTGTAGTCTGACTGCCAGGTGGGGAGCTGAGTGTCTGTAGTCTGACTGCCAGGTAGAGGGAGCTGAGTGTTTCTGCAATCTGACTGCCAGGTAGAGGGAGCTGAGTGTTTCTGTAGTCTGACTGCCAGGTGGAGGGAGCTGAGTGTTTCTGTAGTCTGACTGCCAGGTGGAGGGAGCTGAGTGTTTCTGTAGTCTGACTGCCAGGTTGAGGGAGCTGAGTGTTTCTGTAGTCTGACTGCCAGGTGGAGGGAGCTGAGTGTTTCTGTAATCTGACTGCCAGGTGGAGGGAGCTGAGTGTTTCTGTAGTCTGACTGCCAGGTGGAGGGAGCTGAGTGTTTCTGTAGTCTAACTGCCAGGAAGAGGGGGTTGAGTGTTTCTGTAATCTGACTGCCAGGTGGAGGGAGCTGAGTGTTTAGTCTGACTGCCAGGAGGAGGGGGTTGAGTGTTTCTGTAATCTGACTGCCAGGTGGAGGGAGCTGAGTGTTTCTGTAGTCTGACTGCCAGGTGGGGGAGCTGAGTGTTTCTGTAGTCTGACTGCCAGGTGGAGGGAGCTGAGTGTTTCTGTAGTCTGACTGCCAGGTGGAGGGAGCTGAGTGTTTCTGTAGTCTGACTGCCAGGTGGAGGGAGCTGAGTGTTTCTGTAGTCTAACTGCCAGGAAGAGGGGGTTGAGTGTTTCTGTAATCTGACTGCCAGGAGGAGGGAGCTGAGTGTTTCTGTAGTCTGACTGCCAGGTGGAGGGAGCTGAGTGTTTCTGTAATCTGACTGCCAGGTGGAGGGAGCTGAGTGTTTCTGTAGTCTGACTGCCAGGTGGAGGGAGCTGAGTGTTTCTGTAGTCTGACTGCCAGGTGGAGGGAGCTGAGTGTTTCTGTAGTCTGACTGCCAGGTGGAGGGAGCTGAGTGTTTCTGTAATCTGACTGCCAGGTGGAGGGAGCTGAGTGTTTCTGTAGTCTGACTGCCAGGTAGAGGGAGCTGAGTGTCTGTAGTCTGACTGCCAGGTGGAGGGAGCTGAGTGTTTCTGTAGTCTGACTGCCAGGTGGAAGGAGCTGAGTGTTTCTGTAGTCTGACTGCCAGGTGGAGGGAGCTGAGTGTTTCTGTAGTCTAACTGCCAGGTGGAGGGGGTTGAGTGTTTCTGTAATCTGACTGCCAGGTGGAGGGAGCTGAGTGTCTGTAATCTGACTGCCAGGAAGAGGGGGCTGAGTATTTCTGTAGTCTGACTGCCAGGTAGGGGGAGCTGAGTGTCTGTAGTCTGACTGCCAGGTAGAGGGAGCTGAGTGTTTCTGTAATCTGACTGCCAGGTAGAGGGAGCTGAGTGTTTCTGTAGTCTGACTGCCAGGTAGAGGGAGCTGAGTGTTTCTGTAGTCTGACTGCCAGGTGGAGGGAGCTGAGTGTTTCTGTAGTCTGACTGCCAGGTGGAGGGAGCTGAGTGTTTCTGTAGTCTGACTGCCAGGTGGAGGGAGCTGAGTGTTTCTGTAATCTGACTGCCAGGTGGAGGGAGCTGAGTGTTTCTGTAGTCTGACTGCCAGGTGGAGGGAGCTGAGTGTTTCTGTAGTCTGACTGCCAGGTGGAGGGAGCTGAGTGTTTCTGTAATCTGACTGCCAGGTGGAGGGAGCTGAGTGTTTCTGTAGTCTGACTGCCAGGTGGAGGGAGCTGAGTGTTTCTGTAGTCTAACTGCCAGGAAGAGGGGGTTGAGTGTTTCTGTAATCTGACTGCCAGGTGGAGGGAGCTGAGTGGTTCTGTAGTCTGACTGCCAGGTGGAGGGAGCTGAGTGTTTCTGTAGTCTGACTGCCAGGTAGAGGGAGCTGAGTGTTTCTGTAGTCTGACTGCCAGGTGGAGGGGGCTGAGTGTTTCTGTAGTCTGACTGCCAGGTAGAGGGAGCTGAGTGTCTGTAGTCTGACTGCCAGGTGGAGGGAGCTGAGTGTTTCTGTAGTCTGACTGCCAGGTAGAGGGAGCTGAGTGTTTCTGTAGTCTGACTGCCAGGTGGAGGGAGCTGAGTGTTTCTGTAGTCTGACTGCCAGGTGGAGGGAGCTGAGTGTTTCTGTAGTCTGACTGCCAGGTGGAGGGAGCTGAGTGTCTGTAGTCTGACTGCCAGGTGGAGGGAGCTGAGTGTTTCTGTAGTCTGACTGCCAGGTGGAGGGAGCTGAGTGTTTCTGTAGTCTGACTGCCAGGTGGAGGGAGCTGAGTGTTTCTGTAGTCTGACTGCCAGGTGGAGGGAGCTGAGTATCTGTAGTCTGACTGCCAGGTGGAGGGAGCTGAGTATCTGTAGTCTGACTGCCAGGTGGAGGGAGCTGAGTGTCTGTAATCTGACTGCCAGGTGGAGGGAGCTGAGTGTCTGTAGTCTGACTGCCAGGTGGAGGGAGCTGAGTGTCTGTAGTCTGACTGCCAGGTGGAGGGAGCTGAGTGTTTCTGTATAGAGAGGAGAGAAACAGAACACACCACCAGTCCCAGGAGCACATTTCTTCCTATAACACCAACAGCATGGCATAGGTTCTCACACAAAACATTTATATTGAGAGGTAACCGAGTTGGTTCAGTGAGCTATGCTTGTGAGATGAGCAGCCTAGTTTCCCGTGGCAGACTTCACATAAATGTGAATAAATAAAAGCCACGTTGACTAGCTGGTCAGAGCACATAAGGTTTGGTTCTGGGTTCTGACAGTAGTAGCCAAACCTTTGAGTAGCACGGACGTCATGGGTTCAATATCCGGTCGTGACAAAAACAGAGAGAACAATTTCTTTAAAAAAGGACAGACCATCTTTTATTGCCAAACCAACATATCATAAAACACAAAGAAACAAAAAACAGACAACCAGCCAGCCGTCAGTTCACAAAACCAACCTGAGCTGTTGGATCAAGCTTCCACCCAATTGGATAACCTATACTCACAGTATGTTACAAGATATTTTGTTAGCAAGAGATTAAACAAAGTGTGAATTGTCATTAAGATTAGTACATTTACCTACAGTAAGTACTAGTGGTGTTATACAATAACTACTAATATTTTCTAGACAGCTACAGAGACAAAACTATATAAAAACTGCATTGTTTTGCCTCTATAACAGACCCTCATCCCTTGCGAACGTATACTGCCAGAAGGGGGAGCAATGATAATATCACCTCAATGCAGAGCCATACAGAGTCAAGCATCTTCAGAGATGTTTTAAACTTCTAAATAACATGAAGCACCTGTAACAACTTTATTATCTCAACATTAAAAACAGAGATATTAAGGACTTCTCCTATTGATCTGTACCAACCAGAAATCTATGGCACAAACTCACTAAAAATGTTGTCCCTTTTCTCTCAGAGATATCCCGTTCATTCAAACAAAATGTTAACCCTTTTCTTTCCAAGTCCCTTCACAGGATCCATCACCTCCAACAGATGGGATGTCGTGCAGCACTGGGTTCGTCACAGCAGGGTTGTAATTCAGGCCTTCGAGGGAAGCCTTCAGCCTTTCTCCTGTCTTTGTCATGAGACCCTCTCCCTATGACATGCAATCTGACTCTTGCCATAGACCATGGCCCCTATAGTAACAAAGGGGCCTTGTCACACAGACCTCCCTTCCACCCCCACCCCGGGAGCCGGGGCAGGTGGACCCTAGGAACCCCCTCTGATTGGTTAGTTTTCTAAGAAGTCCTAAGGGGGGCGGCCTCCATTGTTGAGGCCTTTCTGCCTCCCGTGAGAAAAGGCCCTGAGGTCAGAGAGAAGAACTGCAAACACACACATGTCTGGCACCATGGCAACCAGATGTGAGGGACTGTACCCATGGTAACCGATTATAATCCCAAAGTAGTCCCTAACCAAGTAGTCCCTAACCACGTAGTCCCTAACCACGTCAGTGGGACATTTATAACTGAATACTTTTGTCAAATAAAATGATATTTGTTATATTACTAGGTAGCTTTTTACATGTGATTTACGTTTTAAAAAGTGAAGAAAACATGAAGTATACGTCAGGCACACGAACTGCAGTATATGAGGAACATTACTTTACAAACCCATGATAAAATACACATGGAGAATAACAAAAATACAGAAAACTTCTAACTTGAAGAAGACAGCTTCAGAGCAAAGTAAATATAACATGAGAAGAACAGTGTGACAAAGCAGTAGACTAAGGTAGTGTACGTCTGGGTTTCGACCAAACCACCCATGGTGCTACCAAGACACAGTACATGGAAAGGTTGGTGGGTCGTGAAGGGAAAAATGGAAGGAATAGGAATCGTTCAAGGAATCAATCACTCAAGTTCAAAGAATCAACTCCACCGGTGGTGTTGAGGATAGGCAGAGGGGTGTTAGGGAGTCATAGTGTCCCCTCTGGGTGTCTCTGTGTCGGATCGAGAGACAGGAAGTGGAGAGTCTTAACACCGTGTGCCTATGCCCTTTCTCCCCAGGTACCGCAGCACCGCAAAGTTATAGGTGGTGGACACCATGTAGGTGAGCTAGAGAGAGATGGAGAAAGAGAGAGAGAGAGACAGAGACAGAGACAGAGAGAGAGAGACAGAGACAGAGACAGAGAGACAGAGAGAGAGAGAGTGACAGAGACAGAGAGACAGACAGAGAGAGAGAGAGAGACAGAGAGAGACAGAAAGAGAGAGGGAAAGAGGGTAAGAAAGAGGCCAAAAAGAGACAGATAAGACAGAATTGAGCCCCATTTCATGCACCTATTATGTTCATCAAGGTCACCTATTATGTTCATCAAGGTCCATGACAATCTCAGTATAATTCTGATCTACAGTAGGCTACATTAACAGTGTACTGACATGGTAATGTAACTATGGGATCTTCCCAGCAGGAAAAGTACCAACCGTTATGACGTTATTAGGGTTCTATCATCAGAATCAGCTGAGAACTCAAAGTGAAAGAACAGAGAGCTACAGTGAGACTCATCAGTCATGGAGGCCTGACATTCTGTCATTCCTGAACACCTACTCTGACTATGTCACATGGGACACAACTCTATTGTAAAGCTGTAACCAATCTGCTCCCAGTGTAGAGATTAGGGCGGGGTCACTCACCAGAGCCAAGAGTGTGATGCCAGCCCCGGCAAACGCTGCGATGTACAGGTCGTAGGTCACACGGAACTGTAAAAGGACAAATCAGAGTCAGAGATGATCATGTGTCATTCTGGAAATAATGTCAGAGACGTTAACATTCTAGACTCTAGAGACACATTGCTTTTAACACGTCTGCCAAGTTCTATCATGAGAGACTGTATGACTGACCTCTCTGGTTTTGCAGACCGTGGACAGTGTCATTCCACAAGCTTTGCCTGGCAACGCATTCCATGGTAAGAGCCCTGAAAGAGATTACAAATATATACACATATCTGATTCCCTGCTCTAAAATGTCTGCTTTCACAGTTGGTAATGTCAGGGTACGGTATGTTCTGGAACGGTCTGGCATGGTAAGTAATGTTCTGATACGGTATGTTACAGGTATGTTCTGGTACGGTATGGTCTGTTACGGTCTGGTAAGGTACGGTCTTGTACGGTAGGGTCTGGTATGTTCTGGTACATTATGGTCTGGTAAGGTACGGTCTGGGACGGTAAGGTCTGGTATGTTCTGGTATATTATGGTCTGGTAAGGTCCGGTAAGGTACAGTGTCCCAGCCCAAAAGAATTGTGAGGGTAGAACTTACCGGTAAAACGTGAGCCTAGCACAATTAACATATATTGCCTAGAAAAATGTAGGCCATGAAAAATGAGCGAATTGCATTGTCTTTCGACGAAAACACTTTTTGCCAAGGCGTAGAGGAGTGGCTGAGACCGAGGCGTGCGCAGACAACAGTGGATGCATCAATTCAGACTACAAGTGGAGGCCTAATGACAATCCCAGAATGTCATTACAATACACCTAGGTGTTTTATAGCAGCTGTCTGTTTCCATTCATCACATTGTTGGTGCACAGCGCACTGTTGGGGTTTGGATGCTGCAATTATTTTCTGAGTGAACTAATGTGCACAGGTAGCCTACAGGAGCGTCTTTGTTAAGTGATTGTTTGACAAATCAGATGAAAACATCATGACTGGTTGTGTTTCTGCCACATTAAAAGGTAATACATGTTAAACGTGGTATGACCAACCTTTACTAGGCCCACAGAGATCATACAGGGCATTCAGAAGGTATTCAGAAGGCATTCAGAAGGTATTCAGAAGGTATTCAGAAGGTATTCAGAACGCTGGACTATTTCCACGTTTTGTTTTACGTTACAGCCTTTATTCTAAAATAGATTCAAACTATTTTTTTTCCCCCTCAACAATCTACACACATTACCCCATAATGACAAAGGAAAAACAGGTTCAAATTTGTTGCTAAATTTATTAAACCTTAAATATCACATTTTACATAAGTATTCAGACCCTTTACTCAGTACTTTGTTGAAGCACCTTTGGCAGCGATTACAGCCTTGAGTCTTCTTGGGTTTGACGCAACAAGCTTGGCACACCTGTATTTGGGTAGTTTCTCCCATTATTCTCTGCATATCCTCTCAAGCTCTGTCAGGTTGGAAAGGGAGTGTTGCTGCACAGCTATTTTCAAGTCTCTCCAGAGATTTCGATTGGGTTCAAGTCCGGGCTTTGGCTGGGCCACTCAAACTCGTCCCGAAGCCACTCATGCATTGTCTTGGTTGTATACTTAGGGTCATTGTCCTGTTGGAAGGTGAACCTTCGCCCCAGTCTGAGGTCCTGAGCACTCTGGAGCAGGTTGTCATCAAGGATCTCTCTGTACTTTGCTCTGTTCATCTTTCCCTCGATCCTACCACCACCATGCTTCACCGTGGGGTTGGGGTTCACCGTAGGAATGGTGCCAGGTTTCATCCAGATGTGACGCTTGGCATTCAGGCCAAAGAGTTCAATCTTGGTTTCAACAGACCAGAGAATCTTGTTTCTCATGGTCAGAGTCTTTAGGTGCCATTTGGCAAACTCCAAGTGGGCTGTCATTTGCCTTTTACTGAGAAGTGGCTTCCATATGGCCACTCTACCATAAAGGCCTGATTGGTGGAGCGCTGCAGAGATGGTTGTCCTTCTGGAAGGTTCTCCCATCTCCACCAGAGGAACTCTGGAGCTCTGTCAGAGTGACCATCGGGTTCTTGGTCACCTCCCTGACCAAGGCCCTTCTCCCCCGATTGCTCATTTTGGCCGGGTATCCAGCTCTAGGAAGAGTCTTGGTGGATCCAAACTTCTTCCATTTAAGTATGACGGAGGCCACTGTGTTCTTGGGGACCTTCAATGCTGCAGACATTTTTTGGTATCCTTCCCCAGATCTGTCTCGGAACTCTATGGACAATTCCTTCGACCTCATGGCTTGGTTTTTGCTCTGACAAATACTGTCAACTGTAGGACCTTATATAGACACCTTTCCAAATCATGTTCAACCAATTGAATTTACCACAGGTGGACTCCAATCAGCTCAAGGATGATCAATGGAAACAGGATGCACCTGAGCTCAATTTTGGAGCCTCAGAGCAGATGGTCTGAATAATTATGTGAATGTGATGTTTTTTTTATTATACATTTACAAAAAAATATAATCCATTTCAGAATAAGGCTGTAACGTAACAAAATGTGGAATTAGTCAAAGGGGTCTGAATACTTACCGAACGCACTGCACTGTATGTCCCCATATGAATGAACATAGCAGATGATATAGTGAGGTGATGTTCTTTCCTTACCGTACTGCCTGGCGTCAATACAGAGCTGGTTGATGCTAGCTGGGGTCTCAGTCAGGACGGTGATGGTGTGGCAGGTAGCGTCCATGTTGTAGAAGAAATAGACAGGCAAGGCAGAGAAGGCAAACACCAACAGCCACACCACTGCCAGAAGGTACGTTATCAATATAAACTGCAGATGAAGAGAGAGATTCATGTTTAGATATTATGAATTTTAACAGGCCAAAAATGAATCAAGAAGTGCAACTTTCACAGGTTTGTTGAGCCCTCATCTCCACGCTCACTCTCTTACCTCTATCCCACTAGACTCAGCCCCACTATACCTTCACACCATCCTCTCAACTACCTCCTCAACCAGCCTTCCTCCATCCTCATCTTCTTACCTCCACACCATCCACACCCTATTACCATCACCCCTCCACCCCAGCCTGTTACCATCACCCCTCCACTCCACCCAGTTACCATCACCCCTCCATTCTGTTACCATCACCCCTCCACCCTGTTACCATCACCCCTCCACCCTGTTACCATCACCCCTCCACCCTGTTACCATTACCCCTCCACCCTGTTACCATCACCCCTCCACCCTGTTACCATCACCCCTCCACCCCACCCTGTTACCATCACCCCTCCACCCCAGCCTGTTACCATCACCCTCCACCCTGTTACCATCACCCCTCCACCCTGTTACCATTACCCCTTCACCCTGTTACCATCACCCCTCCACCCCGTTACCATCACCCCTCCACCCCGTTACCATCACCCCTCCACCATCTCCCCTCCACCCTGTTACCATCACCCCTCCACCCTGTTACCATCCCCCTCCACCCCAGCCTGTTACCATCACCCTCCACCCTGTTACCATCACCCCTCCACCCTGTTACCATCACCCCTCCACCCCTTACCATCACCCTCCACCCCGTTACCATCACCCCTCCACCCCGTTACCATCACCCCTCCACCCTGTTACCATCACCCCTCCACCCAGTTACCATCACCCCTCCACCCCGTTACCATCACCCCTCCACCCCAGCCATCACCTCCACCCTGTTACCATCACCCCTCCACCCAGTTACCATCACCCCTCCACCCTGTTACCATCACCCCTCCACCCTGTTACCATCACCCTCCACCCAGTTACCATCACCCTCCACCCTGTTACCATCACCCCTCCACCCTGTTACCATCACCCCTCCACCCTGTTACCATCACCCCTCCACCCTGTTACCATTACCCCTCCACCCTGTTACCATCACCCTCCACCCCTGTTACCATCACCCCTCCACCCAGTTACCATCACCCCCCACCCTGTTACCATCACCCCTCCACCCTGTTACCATCACCCCTCCACCACCCACCCTGTTACCATCCCCCCACCACCCCAGCCTGTTACCATCACCCCTCCACCCCAGTTACCATCACCCCTCCCCCCTGTTACCATCACCCCTCCACCCCAGCCTCCATCACCCCTCCACCCTGTTACCATCACCCCTCCACCCCAGCCTGTTACCATCACCCCTCCACCCCAGCCTGTTACCATCACCCTCCACCATCACCATCCCTCCACCCTGTTACCATCACCCCTCCACCCCAGCCTGTTACCATCACCCCTCCACCCCAGCCTGTTACCATCACCCCTCCACCCTGTTACCATTACCCCTCCACCCTGTTACCATCACCCCTCCACCCTGTTACCATCACCCCTCCACCCAGTTACCATCACCCCTCCACCCCGTTACCATCACCCCTCCACCCTGTTACCATCACCCCTCCACCCTGTTACCATCACCCCTCCACCCCAGCCTGTTACCATCACCCCTCCACCCCAGCCTGTTACCATCACCCTCCACCCTGTTACCATCACCCTCCACCCTGTTACCATCACCCCTCCACCCTGTTACCATTACCCCTCCACCCTGTTACCATCACCCCTCCACCCTGTTACCACCCCTCCACCCTGTTACCATCACCCCTCCACCCTGTTACCATTACCCCTCCACCCTGTTACCATTACCCCTCCACCCTGTTACCATCACCCCTCCACCCTGTTCCACCATCACCCCTCCACCCTGTTACCATTACCCCTCCACCCTGTTACCATCACCCCTCCACCCCTTACCATCACCCTGTTACCATCACCCCTCCACCCTGTTACCATCCCCCTCCACCCCAGCCTGTTACCATCCCCCTCCACCCTGTTACCATCACCCCTCCACCCTGTTACCATCACCCCTCCACCCTGTTACCATCACCCTCCCACCCTGTTACCATCACCCTCCCACCCTGTTACCATCACCCCTCCACCCTGTTACCATCACCCCTTCCACCCTGTTACCATCACCCCTCCACCCTGTTACCATCACCCTCCCACCCTGTTACCATCACCCTTCCACCCTGTTACCATCACCCTCCACCCTGTTACCATCACCCCTCCCACCCTGTTACCATCACCCTCCCACCCTGTTACCATCACCCTCCACCCTGTTACCATCACCCTCCCACCCCAGCCTGTTACCATCACCCCTCCACCCTGTTACCATCACCCCTCCACCCTGTTACCATCACCCCTCCACCCTGTTACCATCCCCCTCCACCCCAGCCTGTTACCATCCCCTCCACCCTGTTACCATCCCCCTCCACCCTGTTACCATCACCCTCCACCCTGTTACCATCACCCCTCCACCCTGTTACCATCCCCCTCCACCCTGTTACCATCCCCTCCACCACAGCCTGTTACCACCCCCTCCAGCCTGTCACCATCACCCCTCCACCCTGTTACCATCACCCCTCCACCACAGCCTGTTACCATCACCACTCCACCACAGCCTGTTACCATCACCCCTCCACCACAGCCTGTTACCATCACACCTCCACCACAGCCTGTTACCATCACCCCTCCACCACAGCCTGTTACCATCACCCCTCCACCCTGTTACCATCACCCCTCCACCACAGCCTGTTACCATCACACCTCCACCCTGTTACCATCCCCCTCCACCCCAGCCTGTTACCATCCCCCTCCACCCTGTTACCATCACCCTCCACCCTGTTACCATCACCCCCTGTTACCACCCCGTTACCATCACCACCCTCCACCCCTGTTACCATCCCCCTCCACCCCAGCCTGTCACCATCACCCCTCCACCCTGTTACCATCACCCCTCCACCCTGTTACCATCACCCCTCCACCACAGCCTGTTACCATCACCCCTCCACCACAGCCTGTTACCATCACCCCTCCACCACAGCCTGTTACCATCACCCCTCCATCACCCCTCCACCCCAGCCTGTTACCATCACCCCTCCCAGCCTGTTACCATCACCCCTCCACCCTGTTACCATTACCCCTCCACCCTGTTACCATCACCCCTCCACCCTGTTACCATCACCCCTCCACCCAGTTACCATCACCCTCCACCCTGTTACCATCACCCCTCCACCCTGTTACCATCACCCCTCCACCCTGTTACCATCACCCCTCCACCCCAGCCTGTTACCATCACCCCTCCACCCTGTTACCATCACCCCTCCACCCTGTTACCATCACCCCTCCACCCTGTTACCATCACCCTCCACCCTGTTACCATCACCCCTCCACCATCCAGCCTGTTACCATCACCCCTCCACCCTGTTACCATCACCCCTCCACCCTGTTACCATCACCCTCCACCCCAGCCTGTTACCATCACCCCTCCACCACAGCCTGTTACCATCACCCCTCCACCCTGTTACCATCACCCCTCCACACCCCTCCCCACAGCCTGTTACCATCACCCTCCACCCCATTACCTGTTACCATCACCCCTCCACCCTGTTACCATCACCCCTCCACCCTGTTACCATCACCCCTCCACCAGCCTGTTACCATCACCCCTCCACCCTGTTACCATCCCCCATCCACCCCACCCTGTTACCATCACCCCTCCACCACCATCTGTTACCATCACCCCTCCACCACCAGCCTGTTACCATCACCCTCCACCCTGTGTACCATCACCCCCTCCACCACAGCCTGTTACCATCCCCTCCACCACAGCCTGTTACCATCACCCCTCCACCCTGTTACCATCACCCTCCCACAGCCTGTTACCATCACCCCTCCACCCTGTTACCATCACCCCTCCACCACAGCCTGTTACCATCACCCCTCCACCCTGTTACCATCCCCCCTCCACCCTGTTACCATCCCCCCTCCACCCTGTTACCATCCCCCCTCCACCCCAGCCTGTTACCATCACCCCTCCACCCTGTTACCATCACCCCCACCCTGTTACCATCACCCCATCCACCCCCCAGCCTGTTACCATCACCCCTCCACCACAGCCTGTTACCATCACCCTCCACCACAGCCTGTTACCATCACCCTCCACCACAGCCTGTTACCATCACCCCTCCACCACAGCCTGTTACCATCACCCCTCCACCACAGCCTGTTACCATCACCCTCCACCCTGTTACCATCACCCTCCACCACAGCCTGTTACCATCCATCCATCACCCCAGCCTCCACCCTGTTACCATCCCCCTCCACCCTGTTACCATCACTCCCTCCACCCCAGCCTGTTACCATCACCCTCCACCACAGCCTGTTACCATCACCCCTCCACCACAGCCTGTTACCATCACCCTCCACCACAGCCTGTTACCATCACCCTCCACCCAGCCTGTTACCATCACCACCCTGTTACCATCACCCCTCCACCCCAGCCTGTTACCATCACCCCTCCACCCTGTTACCATCCCCCTCCACCCTGTTACCATCACCCCTCCACCCCAGCCTGTTACCATCACCCCTCCACCCTCCATCCCCCTCCACCCTGTTACCATCCCCCTCCACCCCATCAGCCTGTTACCATCACCCTCCACCCCAGCCTGTTACCATCACCCCTCCACCACAGCCTGTTACCATCACCCTCCACCACAGCCTGTTACCATCACCCTCCACCACAGCCTGTTACCATCACACCTCCACCACAGCCTGTTACCATCACCCCTCCACCACAGCCTGTTACCATCACCCCTCCACCCTGTTACCATCACCCCTCCACCCTCAGCCTGTTACCATCACCCTCCACCCTGTTACCATCACCCCTCCACCCCAGCCTGTTACCATCACCCCTCCACCCCGTTACCATCACCCCTCCACCCTGTTACCATCACCCCTCCACCCTGTTACCATCACCCCTCCACCCTGTTACCATCCCCCCACCCACCCCAGCCTGTTACCATCACCCTCCACCCTGTTACCATCACCCCTCCACCCCAGCCTGTTACCATCACCCCTCCACCCCTGTTACCATCACCCCTCCACCCTGTTACCATCACCCCTCCACCCTGTTACCATCACCCCTCCACCCTGTTACCATCACCCTGTCCACCCCAGCCTGTTACCATCACCCCTCCACCCTGTTACCATCACCCCTCCACCCTGTTACCATCACCCCTCCCACCCTGTTACCATCACCCCTCCACCCTGTTACCATCCCCCTCCACCCCAGCCTGTTACCATCACCCCTCCACCCTGTTACCATCACCCCTCCACCCTGTTACCATCACCCCTCCACCCCAGCCTGTTACCATCACCCCTCCCACCCTGTTAGCCTGTTACCATCACCCCTCCACCACAGCCTGTTACCATCACCCCTCCATCACCCACCTCCTCCACCCTGTTACCATCACCCCATCCACCCCCCTCCACCTGTTACCATCACCCTCCACCCCAGCCTGTTACCATCACCCCTCCACCACAGCCTTTACCATCACCCCTCCACCACAGCCTGTTACCATCACCCCTCCACCCTGTTACCATCACCCCTCCACCACAGCCTGTTACCATCACCCTCCACCCTGTTACCATCACCCCTCCACCCTGTTACCATCACCCCTCCCACCCAGCCTGTTACCATCACCATCCACCACAGCCTGTTACCATCACCCCTCCACCACAGCCTGTTACCATCACCCCTCCACCCTGTTACCATCACCCCTCCACCCCAGCCTGTTACCATCACCCCTCCACCCTGTTACCATCACCCCTCCACCACAGCCTGTTACCATCACCCCTCCCACCCTGTTACCATCCCCCTCCACCCTGTTACCATCCCCCTCCACCCTGTTACCATCACCCTCCACCCCAGCCTGTCACCATCACCCCTCCACCCTGTTACCATCACCCCTCCACCCTGTTACCATCACCCCTCCACCCTGTTACCATCACCCCTCCACCCCAGCCTGTTACCATCACCCTCCACCACAGCCTGTTACCATCACCCCTCCACCACAGCCTGTTACCATCACCCCTCCACCACAGCCTGTTACCATCACCCTCCACCACAGCCTGTTACCATCACCCTCCACCCTGTTACCATCCACCACCACCCTGTTACCATCACCCCTCCACACCCTTACCATCACCCCCTGTTACCATCCCCATCCCATCCCCTCCACCACAGCCTGTTACCATCACCCCTCCACCCCAGCCTGTTACCATCACCCCACCACAGCCTGTTACCATCACCCCTCCACCACACCCTGTTACCATCACCCCTCCACCCACAGCCTGTTACCATCACCCCTCCACCACAGCCTGTTACCATCACCCCTCCACCCTGTTACCATCACCCCTCCACCCAGCCATTACCATCACCCTCCCACCACAGCCTGTTACCATCACCCTCCACCACAGCCTGTTACCATCACCCCTCCACCACAGCCTGTTACCATCACCCCTCCACCCACCCTGTTACCATCACCCTCCACC